>NC_092807.1:116299157-116606263 GCF_040954645.1 Diabrotica undecimpunctata | reverse complement strand
GCTAAAATAGCCAGCGGAGAAGTAGCGATATACATAAAGAACGACATTGATAGTACAGAAATACCATTAAAAACAAACCTCGAGGCAATTGCAGTCAGAATCAAAGACGTAACTACCTTTTCCGTATGCAACATATACATTCCCCCTAACCAAGAACTTAACCAAAACGAAATATCGGACCTCTTAGATCAAATACCTATTCCACGACTAATTGTCGGAGACTTCAACGCACATAACCCGTTATGGGGTTCAAAAAAATTAACGAGTCTCGGTAGAAAAATAGAATCCCTTCTGGAAAAATTTAACCTAAATCTAATTAATGATGGACAAGACACCCGTTTCGACATTAGATCGGGTGAAGGTTCTACTATTGACTTGTCTATATGCGAACCATCAATAACTTATATGCTTTCATGGGATGTATTACTGGAGCCATACAATAGTGATCACTACTTTATTATAATCCATAACGAAGAATCATCTACAGCTATACCTGAAGTAAAATGGAACTTGAAAAATGCTGACTGGAAGAAATTTCAAAACCACATCCAACACAACTTGCATGTCATAAAACAAAACAGTAATGTGAATGAAGAAGTAGATTTTATTACAAAACTGATAATAGATTCAGCAGATAAAAATATTGGAAAAATTAACTTCGCCAGTAAATTCCATCCAGTTCCTTGGTGGAACCAAGAATGCAAACAAGCAACTCAACAATCCAAAAAAGCGTTTAATAAATTCAAACGACAGAAAAATGAACAAAACTCTTTAGAATTCAAACGACTACGAGCTATAGCCAGATATACTATCAAAAAAGCAAAGCGCGAATCTTGGATAACATACGTTTCAACAATTATTGACAATTCTACTCCAATGACAACTGTATGGAAAAAAGTAAAAAGAATATCTGGTACAAAATCATACAAGTCGATAAATCTGTTAGAGCAAAATAATGTAATATATAAATCTCAAAAGGAAATATCAAATATACTGGCATTAGGTTATGAAAAAAACTCAAGCGATGCATGCTATTCACCAAATTTCTTAAAAAACAAAATAAATGAAGAAAAATCTACCATAGATTATGAAGATCAAAATAACAGCGAAATAAACTTTCCAATATCGATGGATGAATTAGAAACGGTACTGAAAAATTGTAAGAACTCGTGCCCTGGACCAGATAATATACCCACTATTTTTCTAAAAAACCTCACCTACCCATCTAACGAATACTTACTCAGCATGTTCAACCTAATTTTCTCGAAAAATGTATTTCCAGAATCCTGGAGAAATTCAATAATAATTCCTATTCCTAAACAAAGTAAATCAAAATCATTTCCCGAAACATATAGGCCAATATCTCTTACTTGTATTATGTGCAAAATGCTAGAGAAAATAATAAATAACAGACTCATATGGTATCTGGAATCAAAGAAACTAATTATACCAGAACAAAGTGGCTTCCTAAAACGTCGTTCTACTGTAGACAACCTTATTGATTTAGAATCGGAAATACATGAGGCTTTCGCAATCAAACAACACTGTATTGGAATATTTTTCGACATTAGTAAAGCCTACGATTCAGTATGGAAATATTTAATTTTGAAAACGCTCAGCGAATGGAAAATAAGAGGTAATATACTCAAATACATATCAAACTTATTAAAAAATAGACAATTTCAGGTCAGAGTATACGGCGTATATTTCTCAACAAAAAATCAAGAAAATGGTATACCACAGGGCTCGAACCTTAGCACTACTCTGTTTCTTGTAGCTATGAATTCTATTACCGCAAAAATTAAACATCCTGTAAAAGCTAGGCTATATGCAGATGATTTAGTTATACTTTGTAGAGGAAAGAACCTAACAACCATCCATAACCATGTCCAAAAAGCCATAAATCAAATTGAAAAATGGTCATTCACAAGTGGTCTTCAGTTCAGTACCCTCTAAACCAAAGCAGTATGTTTTACGAAAAGTCACCAAATACAACCTAAGAACTTATATTTAAATGGAGAACAGCTTAAATATGTAGACGAAGTTAGATTTCTTGGTATGATCTTTGACCAAAAACTAACTTGGAAGAAACATTTAGAATATTTAAAAAAGACATGTCAGCCTGGAATAAATTTGTTACGATCACTCGCAAACAAAAAATGGGGCGCCGACTCTTCTACATTACTACATATCTACAAGGCTTTAGTACGCTCCAAACTGGAATACGGCTCAATTGTTTACAACTCCTCCAAAAAAATCGTACTTAAAAACAATAGATGTTATTCAAAATACAGGCCTACGAATTTCCTTAGGAGCACACTACACAAGTCCAATACGAACTCTATACTGGGAAACTGGAGACATTCCACTCGCATTTAGAAGACAATATCTAAGTCTTTCTTATGCCGCAGCAGTATCGTCTCATCAAGATAATCCTGTTATACACAACGTATTCGCTGACCGCTTCAAAAGTTGTTTCCAAACTTCAAATCGAACTGATCACCCTTTCTATTACCGACTACATACCTACTTGTTAACAATGGGTATCCATTTTCCAGACACCTACGATATCTCCTCAATTCAAACCCCTCCTCCTTGGATAATTCAACTTCCCTCTACTGACACCAGCTTATTGCGCCTAAACAAATCAGAAACGCCAGCAAGTCAAATTAATCAAGAATTTCTAAAAATATTAAGCAAATATGGTAGCTGTTTCAAAGTTTACACCGATGCCTCCAAAAACGAAGACGAAACTGGGGCAGCAATCTACTCATCAGATTATACAGAAGCTTACAAATTACCTTCATATACAACAACGTTCTCAGCTGAACTGTATGCGATACTAAAAGCACTAGTTCTAATAGTTAACAAAAATAAAAAGAGAAATATCATTATAACAGATTCTCTTAGCTCAATAATGGCATTAAACCAAGTCTACTGTAATCATCCACTACTCCTTCTCATTAAAAGGAACTAAAACATGCAGAAAATATAAACATTAAAGTTAATTTTATATGGGTACCGTCACATACTGGAATCGAAGGAAACGAGGTTGTAGATAAAATAGCAAAAAATGCACCTACTAACCCAAACGCAGAAGAGAATACGAAAGTTTTTCACACCGATCTGAAAGCATTCTTTAAAGAAAGGATTAATTCAATATGGCAGGATACATGGAAGAACTCCCCAACCAAGCTGTACGAAGTTGATAAGAATCATAAAAAATTCCCCAAATTTAACAATAGAAGACAACAAGTAACCTTCACTCGCCTCCGGATTGGCCATACTCGGTTAACACACGACTACCTACTAAAACGTACTGATAAACCTGTGTGTGATATGTGTAAAAGTGTCTTAACGGTAAAACATTGTTTATTGCAGTGCCCCAAGTACGATATGCAACGCAAAATGTATAACATACCATCAACATTAAACAGTGTTCTTGGAAAAGACAGTAATACTAAAAATATTTTCGCCTTTCTCAAAGACTGCAAGCTGATATCAAAAATCTAATATTTTACTGTGTATAGATCTAGGTTTATTTCTATTTATGTATTGCTATAGTTAATATTCTATTGTTCTTCTAAGTTCTAACTCTGTATCACAATCCATACACGCTAATAACCCTGCGTGGTTGATGCGTCATCTAAGGAAAAAAAAGTAGAAAAATACTTTCAGGTCTCACTGATGATGGTCCGACTTGAGCGAAAACGTTTTGGTACATACATACATAATTGTAATCCTTTTGTATAAATTTTAATTATTTTTTAATAAAATAATATAGCATTAAACACCAGTTTTTTTTAATTCATTACTTGAGTTGCGATAAAAAAAGTAAATATTTCCATTTAAACAAATTTCTTTAATATATTAAGGCTAAAATAACTCGATTAAAATAATTTGAAAGTAAAGTGATTAATATCGTAGAAAAAGTGAACATAGCTTTTCGTTTACTTACCTGCCACTTTTGTATTCTTTGGATATTTGGATATAAAAAGACTCACCTGAAACAATAAAAACAAATATTTGATTAAAATCTAACCTTGGATGTTACATTTACTTTATTAAAATATTTTAAAATCAATACTTGTTTGATTTTTCTAAATGTTACATAATGAACAGTATCGAATTTTAGGGTACACGTAAACTCATCACCAATTACCATAAATACCCTCGTACATAGTACAAACTCATCACCGCCATAAAAGTAAGGATTTTCAAATAGACCCCGAGAGATTGGTAAACTCATCACTGGCCTACCTGCACCCCATAGCAGGTATAGACCATAAACCTCTTGCAAACCGCTAAAATTTGGTAATTTGACAGAATAAATCTAAAATAGATTTATTAAATGCAAATGTATAACTTGTTCCTTTAACATGAATAGTGAGCTGCTCAGTACTTTTTGAGCCAACGCGGACTAAAAATGATGCATATCAATAATTTCAAATTTCAATTGATGAAAAGACGAAAGATTCTGAAAACTGTTAGATACAAACCAAAGTATGTATATAAAACATGTATGTTACTTATGCATGATCCATTTCAGAAAAGTACGGTAATAATAATAAGTGTGATTCGGTGTAATATTGAAGATAGTGTTTTCTATTAAAAACTACCTAAATCATGCCACATGCAACATCTCGTATAGCCGAAAATAATTTTTGGTGATCGACCAGTTCAGTTAATTCTAAAGAACTTCGCTATTTTTCATACTTGATAAAATTTCCATGTTTCGTGAACGGTGCTAGAGTAAAACACCTTGCATATTTAGAAGTTTACATCCAAACACAAATGTGTGTCAATATTGTTCTTTAAAGTTTAAGAAATACTTTACATTTCTCTTGCTAGATATTTTTAATAAAAATTCAAAGTGCCAGGATTGCAAATTGCAATTGTACTTTTATAATAAGTTTTGCAATACCAGCTGAAGATCCAAATATTTTTTTGACTTAACCATAAATGGATCATTTTTTTGAATTCAATCAAGTAATTTTTCAAATAAAACGTAAAAATATGCAAAAAACTTATTAAAACTTTAAAATTAAATAAGACTTTATTTCATGTAATAAAGTCCAGTTTTCTGGAAATTGCCAGTATGCAGGATAAGTTGAAAACTATTTTCGATATAAACGAAAACAGCACATGCTCATAAATATTTTCAGTATAAAGTCACTTCCGAAAACCTATGCAACTGAATTTTCAGATCTCAAAACCGCTTAGATTGGCAGATACGTCGAATAGGTCACACCGTAAAATAGTCGATATTAATATCTATTTTAAAGCAATTTGCTTAAAATAATTTCTGAATTTAATAAATTCCCACATAAACGAGAAGTGTAACAGGTAACCGGCAATCTTCCGCATTAGAAACCAACGCTTTGGGGCAAAAATACTGGTGATGAGTTTACCTATCTGCGGTGATGAGTTTACCTATCTCCAAAGGATACCGGTGATCAGTTTACTATATCTCGGAGGGTCTAATAATTTTATGGGGGGCTATAAAGTGATGAGTTCGTACACGTCCGAATTTTATGCCAATTCAGTCTTGTCCTGATAAATGAATTTACATTGAATTCGGAAAAAAGATATTATTACTATTAAATTGTGATCAAAAATGAGTTACTTGTTCTTAAATATCTCTGCAAACCAAAGTGTAATTTAATAATACAATGGACCTTTATTCATAAATATATAAAATATTAAAGCTCCTGCAGCTTACACAAGTAACTAATTTAATGCACTGAATTTATAATAAATAACAGAATACTAAGATGTTTTAAAAACGATCAGTAATTCTGTGGTCAGCATAGACAAACATTTGTGACTAATTAGTAGAAACCGGATATATTTGAATTACAATTTTTTAAAATATGCGCATATATGTTTTTACTTCAATATAGTGGACTACATGAAATGGTTAACTTTTATCGATATATAAAATTACACATTACTTTACAATGTTTACATTGTTTTAATTGCCAAATCTATTGACCTAATCGAGTAGATTCCAACTTTAATGGGAATTGGACAATAAATTTTCCAGAACTGTCTTAAAAAACTGTTTTATTAAAATAATTTTCACAAAATTCTTTAACTTTTAACATTTTTGCTTGTTCGTAGTGAATCTCTTCAAGAGACCAAAATGTTTGAAGATCATTTATTAAGAAATTGCAGTTGACATGCTTTGGAACTGGAATATTAATTGGACCTGACACAACAAACCCAAATAGAGTGTTAATTAAATGTGGTTGATTTTTGACTAAACTTATCCTTTCGTTGAGAAGTATGTCCCAAAATAAATCAGCCCCTATTAATAAATCGACATTTTTGGAAATATTAAATGTATAATTAGCAAGTTTAATACCTTTGGAGATAGGCCAGTCAGATACATCAGTATTGCAAGATGGTAAATTCCCTGATATTTTTTGAAAAACAATACAATTTAATTTAGTCTGAAATTTATGTACATTAGACCTTATTAACACCTCACATTTGTATTGTAGTTTGGAGGTAATATCAGTTATACTAGAAACATAAATATCAATATGATTTTTATTTAATTTTAATTCTTCACATAAATTAGCAGATAAAAATGAACACTGTCTACCTACATCCAAAATTGCTTGAACTTAATGCAATTGGCATCTATTATCCTAAAAATATATAACTGCTGTAGGCAACATAGCATAATTATCACTAAATGTACTGTTTCCACAAACTATAGATGACCCATTGGATTGGTCATGTTGTTCTTGATTAGAAGTGCTAGGCTGACTTTCAGTCACATTGTTAATCTCACGCTATGCTTGCCTATGATACAGTAAAGAACTATGCTGGACTGTCCAAAACAAGTACTTCTTCAACTGTTGGAACTAATATTGACAGAGCATAAACAGTTTGAGCACAGTTTTAATTGCTTTACTTTGTTCCACCTTTCACACACACACGTCGGCTTAATCGGCAAAGTACGTAACTCCACTTTTTTAACAAAATTACATTTTTTGCCATCTAGTAGAAAATATTATAACGCATACACTAGAAAAGTCCATAAATCCAAGATTAAATTGTTTGCCTTGCAATATCTTAAGTAGAAAACGGCGTATCTCCTTTCCCGCCAAATTGAGTCAGCAAACTTCGTAAATCCATCAGTTTGTTACGAAGTGTCAATGTGTGCACGTGTATAGTGAATTATTTAATAATTAGAACCGAGTTGGAACTCTAAGGCCCATTTATATAAAGTTTATAGAAACGACTACTGCAAAACACACAATCATACACCTGTATCAATTGCCACATTCCATAAGGAATTCGATAAGCAACGGCTGTCACTCTATCAACCGAAAAAGGATCTATGCGACAAATATGTCGCTTATCAAACAGGCAATTCAACAGAAGATGAATACAATGAACACATAACACTAAAAAATGAAGCAACAAATGAAAAGAGTGCAGATAAGAAGTCTCAACATGAAGTTTTAACAATGGATCTTCAATCAGTTTTGCTCTCTCCAAAATCCAATGTTTTTGCGCTTTATTACAAGACCAAACTTATCGTCCATAGTTTCACACTATTTGGCATTAAGCGCAAACAAGGCTACTGTTACCTTTGGAATGAGAGTGAGGGCAGATTGACAAGCAACGAATTTACAAGTATAATAATTCATTTTTTGGAGGGACATGTGAAAGAACATCAATTAGAAAATCAAAGTAACATTAACATTATACTATGGAGAGACGGCTGCGGTTATCAAAACCAAAACATTACTTTGTCAAATGGTCTATTTAATTTTGCACTGGAAAAGGGTGTAACTGTGATACAGAAATATTTACATAAGGGCCATACTCAAATGGAAGTGGACAGCGTTCATTCCGTTATCGAAAGAAAGATTCGAAACAAGAAAATCAATACTCCCGCAGATTACGTATTTATCTGCAAAGCAGCATGTCAAAAAGCTCCTTACAAAGTTGAATACCTTATGCACGACTTCTCTAAAAAATATGATGAATTGAAATATTTTAAATCCATTAGACCAGGAAAAATCTCTGGACAATTGGTAATCGACCTAAAAGCATTGAAATATTCCAACGGTGGAGTGTTTTTTAAACTTCGACATTTAGAGAAAGATTGGCAAACTCTTCCAATAAGACTGAACATAATCAGCATTCAAGCAACTAATACAGATAATATACCGGCATTACACAAACAAAGACTAAAAATTAAAGCAGAAAAATATGCACACCTCCAATAACTTAAGACGAGCATGGAAAGCGATTATCATCATTAGTTAATTCTTTTTAGTTTTTAAGTTTTCTTAATGTTCTACTTTTTCATCCTTTTTAGTTTTTAAGTTCATAAATCTTATACTTTCATAAATAAACATGTTTTTATGTTGATTTTTTATTGCATAATGTTTAATTTTAAATGGTAAGAAAAATGAGTATCTCCAATTTTTAAGCTAAAATACAAAAAAGCAAACTGCGTATCTCCATTTTTTTTTAAACTCTTACGATTTAAGTTAAAATATTAGAAAAGTATCTAATACTTTCCACCTTTATGATATTTTCTAATCAACAAAAACAATAACTATGGTCAACGTAAATACATGTAAAGGTAAAGTTGTTTTTAAATCGTTTTTTGTGTCTCCTGTAAAATATGTATGAAATGAGTTACGAACTATGCCGATTAAGCCGACGCACAGACATTTTTGTGGAATATTCTCAGAAGTACTAGATAAAAGGGAATTATGACGTGCTTTATATTTATTTTTAATCAGTTGTAGCTCTCTGTTTTCTTTAGTACTATTTATTTCTAATGTTTCCAAAAAATCAGCTCTATTTTTTAAAAATTCAAAAAAACGAGATAAACTTGGCAATGTTTTATCTGTTCGGGATTGCTCCCAATAGCGATTTGTAATTTTATCAAGTTTTAAAGAAACCATTTGAACTATCATAGCATTCCAATGCTCACTGGGCAACTGTAATATTTTTAATGCTTTAAGGAGCTTATTTACATAGTCAATTAACCCTCTTAACCCTACAGCTGATTCTTTAATTAAGTTGTCAAGTTCAAATAGATGTTTTAAATGATTTTTGACTAATAATCTTTTATTATCAAATCTATCACACAATATCTTCCAGGCATCCTGGTAGTTTTTTTTTTTTTTTTTATTAATTTATTTAATGTCGTCCGAACCACTGGAGTTATAGACGACAACAATGGAAAATACATGTTGTAACAAAGAAAGGTTAATATTAATTACGTACTAACATTAAAGAACATTAAAGAAGATTGATATATGTAATATAAGTACAGTCTAGATATTAATTTAAATATCTTTTATGTCTACAACCGTTAAAAACTTTATAATGTGTAGATGATGGGAAGGTTGAGTTTACTTCTGGTTTCCTGGAAAATTTGACATTCGGTTAAAATATGTTTAACTGTATTGTTGGTTTGACACTGGTTGCAGTATGGAGGATTGTCTCTTGTAATTCGGTAAAGATGTGTATGACGGGTGTGACCAATTCGAAGTCGAGAAAAGATGACTTGTTTTTTCCTCGGTAACACAAAGGCTTGTTTTTGTAAAACATTGTCTTTAATTTGCCTTAGTTTTTCGGAACACTGCGACCATTTGTTTTGCCACGCACAACTTACTATGTTTTTTAAGCACAATTTAAGATCACTTGGCACTATTTTATTTAATTGCACTTGACCATCACTTGTCGCTGCTTCGTGAGCTAGACGGTCCACAACCTCGTTACCATGTATTCCAATATGAGATGGAACCCAGATTAATACCACATGTTTGTTTTCCTTTGCAGCATTTTGAAGTTCTTTGTAAATGTCTTTATGAATAGGATTGCTGGAGTATATGTTTTTGATGTCACAAAGAGCATTCATTGAGTCAGTAATGATTGTATAATTTCTCTGGTCCGTTGTGTTAATGAACTTTAGAGCTTCAAGGATTGCGTATAGTTCTGCGTTCGAGATAGTCCAGTTGTTATGCAACTTAAATTTAGCATTATGAATATTACAGAAAATTGCTGCTCCGACTCCGTCCGTTGTTTTTGATGCATCTGTGTAGATCTGTCGGTAGTCGCTAAATCTATCCATAATATCTTTGAAGTTGTTTATTAATATGGCTGGTGGGGATTCATGTTTATTAAATTTTGATAGATCAGTAATTACTGGTGGTTTATTTACAGTCCATGGAGGAGGAGGGTTTTCGGAAGGATGGTATATTGACGGGAATTGTATGCTATATTTATGAAGTAATCGGTTAATTCGTTCATAGAAAGGCGGATTACATTGAGGATGAGATGAGAAGTAGTGGCTGAAACGATTGCTGTGAACGTTATGGTAGACTGGGTTATCTAGAGAGGATAGAACTTTACAAGCAAACGACAAACTTAAAAAATCTCTTCTAAATTCTAAAGGGGTTTGCCCTGATTCACTACATATACTTAGTATGGGGCTTGTTCGAAAGGCACCCAAAGCGATTCGCAGTCCCGTATTTTGGATTACATCTAGTTCTTTAAGAACAGATTTTTTGGCTGAGTTATATACCACTGAGCCGTAGTCAATTTTTGATCGAACTAATGATGAAAAGATTCGTAGAAGAGTTGCCGTATCGCTGCCCCAGTTGATGTTCGACAGTGTCTTTAAAATATTAATGCTTTGCTGGCAAGTACCTTTTAGATTTTTAATGTAACTTTTCCAATTCAATGTTTTGTCAAATGTAAGACCGAGGAACTTTATTTCTTTTACAAAGACCAGATTTTTACCATTTAATGTTAAAATTGGATTATCCTCTTTTCGCTTTTTTGAGAAGAGCATGCATTTTGTTTTTTCGTTAGAGAAACTGAGTGATGTTTTGTCAGACCATTTCTGGAGATTATTTAATGCGCTTTGTAGGATTCTTTGGGTGGATTCTAAATTTGTTCCTCTTAGTAGGATAACCAGATCGTCTGCGTATAGTCTTGCTTTTACTGGATGTTGACATTGTTCCAAGATATCGTTAATTGCAACAAGAAATAAAGTTACACTTAATACCGATCCCTGGGGGACTCCATTTTCCTGGATTCGACTTGATGATAGTGTTCCATTTGATCGTACTTTAAATGTTCTAAGTTGAAGAAAATTTTGAATAAATTTTAGGAATTGTCCATTAATACCCCAGGAGTGAAGCTTTTCTACTATACCATATCTCCATGTGCAATCGTAGGCTTTTGTTATATCGCAGAAAATAGCTAGACAGTGTTGTTTGTTAATGAGTGCTTCGTGAACTTCGGATTCAAGATCAACTAGGTTATCCGTCGTTGATCTATTTTGACGAAAGCCGTTTTGCTCCGGGATAAGCAATTTTTTATCTTCCAGAAACCATGTAAGACGACGGTTTATAATCTTTTCAAATAGCTTACAGGTTGACGAGGTTAGGGATATTGGTCTATAGGACTGGGGATCTGTTTTCGGTTTTTGGGATTTAGGGATTGGGATAATATATGATTCATCCTGGTAGTTATGTGCAGCAAATTCTAAACTTTGATTTTTTAAGGCTTCCTCGCCTAAACATAATCTTAAATAGTGATATTTTTGTATTTCTGAAAGTATGGAGTTGTTATGAAACAATGCTTCAAAAGTATCTTTAAACTCTAAACATTTATTAAATTCGCAATTAAAGGAATGACATTTAATGGGTGGTAATTTAATCGCATTTTCATTGGAGGAATGAGTGACATTAATTGCACTAAGATTCTGTGACATAGAACTTATTTCATATTTTCTTAAAATTTGCTGTGTCTTAGCCAAACAGTATATTAAAGCATTTGAAAAACATCCCTTTCTTGAAGTTATGCTTCGAGATCATCATCTGTACAAACATATTCTATTTCTGATTGAATTTCTTCAAACTCAGTCTCTAGCGCTTTGTCACAAATTTTAATAGATAGGTTCAAAATAGGTTTTAAAACTTGTCAATTTATGCTAACGCTACCGCGTTTGCGTGTATGTTAACGTAAATCTACGGTCATTTTGTAATCAAATAAGTAAGTAAATTTAATACTTAAAAATTCAATTATTGCTTTAGTCTATGCAATTATATCGCAACTGAAATGTTTAATCAAATATTCCTAAACTATTTATCAAATTATTATAATCAAATTATTGCTAAAATCAAAGTATTATCAGTATTATAACCAAATTGTAAGATATCAAACTAATATCGTTTAATTGAGTTTATAGCTTAAAATTGAAGCAAAATTAAGGGTCGTAAGTCGTAAAATTGGAATAGACCTTCTTGACTTCACTCAATGTTGGTTTCTGTTTAGTCCTTTCACCACTTACAAGTGCATAAATTGTTGTCGACGATTATAATACTTCTTTGTTTGATCCGATTTGAAGGACTATTTGTTTTTACTTTAATAGAGTGGACTGTATAAAATGGTTAACTTTTATTGATATATAAAATTACACATTACATTGCAATGTTAAATTTGAATACGCAGAAGTAAATACTGAATAATTGTTACTTTCACATTCTATGTTGGAATTGGAATGAGTTGTTCTTGTCTTTTTGTTGTCCTCACTTGTGGTTTGTGACGTCGACGTTGCCGTACTGCTTTAAATTCTTAAGATTTTAACAATATAGACACATTTTTGCAATAATATGTAATATATAAATATTACATATTATAATAATAATATGTAAATTATTTTAATTTAGATAGGCAATATTTTTTATCCCCGTATTATTGTATAAATAACAAACTAAAAATGGATGTCGGTCAGTAGTGACAATAAAACATATTTTAAGTAAAATTTTATGTAACATAAGTAACATTCATAACGTTTATTTAAGAATTAAGATTTTTGTAGTTAACAGTAAAAGATTTTTAAAACATTGTCTATCAAAAAATTATGTTTTTTGTCAAATATCTATTTAAATTTTGAAAATGACCTTTCTACCATTACCGATGTTATTGCTGTAGGCTTCAGAATACTAATTATAGTCCAGTCGGGATAGCATTTGACATTGTACGACAAGCTGACCCATATTTTATTATTCTAACCTTAAGAGGGGGGTCAATAGTAGTGTAAAAGCAATTGCGTCAGCCGCCATCTTGATTTTAGAAAAACCATTTTTGCTCAATATCTTCGCAATTTTCAACTTTTTTCACAAACATGATTGAAATGGACTGAAATTGTTGCAAATGCAATTTCTTACAATTTCCATTTTACAAATTTTTTCGTGAGGTGGATACTTTCCGAGTTGAGGGATTGGAAGTGACAGGAAACCTAATTATTGAATTATCTTGTTTATTTCAGCAAAAAATTAAAAAGATCAAAATTGTATAAAATATAATTCCCCTTATCTTTGTTTATGTACATTTATGTAGTAAAGTTATTAATAAACGAGATAATTCAATATCGGAAAACTCGGAAAATATCGACCACACGAAAAAGTTTGCAAAGAATAAATTGTAGAAAATCATAGAAAATCGCAATTGCAGTCTTCCGGTTTTGTAGAAAAGTTAAGAATGGCTGAGATATTAAATAAAAACAATTCCTATAAAACCAATCTCTGCAAAGTCGTATAGGCTATTGATTATGTACTAAAAAGGAACTACAACGTTAATTGGAGTTTTATTGTTTCATATGCTCAATGAATCTCCAAACTTGAAAAAACCGCAAAGTGTAATTTAAAACCGCATTGAAAAGAATGTGTTTTTGAGAAAGGGGTCCCTATGCACTGGGGTGCATTAGGGTAAATTCTACACACTTTCGTAGATAAACATCTACAAAAAGATTTAACAAAGTGTTTCATGTAAAATTGATAATAAACGAGATAATTCAATAATTACGCTTCCCTCACCCTTCCGCTATTTACCCCCGTAATTCGGAAAATATCAACAGCACCAAAAAAATTATAAAAAATAAATTGTAGGAAATCGCATTTGTAATAATTTGAGATTTTACCATTTTTGTTGAAAAGTTATAAATTACGGATATTGAGCAAAAATGGTTTTCCTTTTGTTCATTTTTAAATTCAAAATGGCGGCTAACACAAGAGTTGTATGCATTGGCGATGTTAAATTTACACTAATATTTACTCCAGTCGTCAGAGACGAAAATGCCACTCATCCTCTAAAAATCTTGCAAACAAGCTGAATTTTGCAGAGAATATTAACTGTTAGACTCCAAAAAAGACGCAAAAAAGTTACCCACTTTTACCCATGGGCTTCCCCATAAAATCCCCCACGCAGGAAGGTAAAAACCCAAAAAAATCAATTTACACATAATATATACACTGTAGAAAAAAATGTTTTAAATAAAACATGTAGCTAAGATAATTTGAAATAAAAATGTCTACAAGCATTTTTTGTGTAGAATAAACCGTTTGCTTAGAAACAATGCTTGAAGCGACCGTCGATTTTGCATGCCACTTACGCGCGCGAAATCAATGTTATCGACAAAACCGACAAAAATCAAGATGCGTTTTAAAGGTAAAGAGTTTGGTTTTTGTATGCAGTTTTTCTATTTCGCCGCAAATGATCTTAGATTTTATATAGGTGTTCAATAAATAAACGTGGCGCGATTTTTGCCATTTGTTATGATTCTCACGAGATCAATATAATCTCTTCCTTTTATTGACTGGCCACTTTGTTATGATTCTCACGGAGATCAATATAATCTCTTCCTTTTATTGACGACTTGGCCACTATAAAGTTTTAATAACTAGAGCCAAATCTTTAAAACCTATAGCATGAAATTTTAGTTTTGAGTTTTGGCAACAAATGTGTGGCATTTAAAATATGCTTAAAAAACATTGGATTTATATACTTTCACACAAAAAACGATCTAAGACATTTATAACTTTTTTCAATTACACTAGTACGTTTTTCAAAAGAACAAAACTACTGCAATAATCTACACCAAAAGCAGTCTTTTTAAATGCATTTTTCGTGACGTGTGATAGTTTGTAATGTAAAATATTAAATTCTGCGATTTTTATTCATATTATAAATGTCTCATATTTGTTACTACAACTCAAAATTAAAATTTCGTGTCATAAGTTTTAAAGAATGATCTCTAAAAATGGAGAGTTTACTACAACTGGTCAATTAAAGTTACTAATTTTATTGATCTCACGAGAATCGTAAAAAGTGGCAAAAATCGCGCCACGTTAATTTATTTAACGCCTTTATACAAATACAAAAACTGCATACGAAAGCTGCACTCTTTGTCTTTAAAACGCATCTTGATTTTTGTCGCTAGGACATTTGTATCAAAAGAAATCGAATTTTTACCGTCCAGCTGACACAAATTTTATAGAACATTGATATCGCACGCGTATCTGACATGCAAAATCGACGGTCGCTTTAAGCGTTGTTTCTAAGCGAACGGTTCATTCTACATAAAAAATTCTTATAAACATTTTTATTTAAAATTATCTCAGCCACATATTTTATTTAAAATATTTTTTTCTACGGTGTACAGATTCTTGGTAAATCGATTGTTTTAGGTTTTTACCCTATACGAGGGGGTTTTAGGGGGAATCCGGGGGTAAAAGTGGTAAACTTTATTGCATCTTTTTTGGGATCTTAAAATTAATATTTTTCAGCAAAATTCAGCTTGTTGGTATGATTTTTAGAGGTCAACACTCTGACGACTGGACTATGACCCCATTCCCAAAGAATAGAATAATGCAATTTGGTGCAGCGCGCCATGCAAGGTTGGGCCTTTTTTCGTCTAACCGGACTGGACTATTAAAGCAGGATCTAAATTAACAGTGACACTGAGATTATCATATAAAATTTTTGCCATATCTCTTAACAGTAAATAGCCATAATTTTTTTTAGTACATCATTACACTATTTTTTACAATTTGACTAATATTTCCTTTAACAAGTAGAACAGAAATTCCGTAAGAAGGCGAAGCTTCCAGTGCGCAGAGAGGGCGAAAGTATTCGGCCAGAAAAGAATGGAATTTACTCGAATATAACAAACATTGTACCGCTTGATAAACACTCGCTAGATATTAACAATTTTACAATATTATCAATATGTAGATGATCACACTAAAATTGGATATCTTAAGTATGATATCTAAAAAAATTAGTTTTAAATAATTGACACAATTTAATGACTAGAAGGACATGGTAATAATTTTTGGAGAGGTACGATATACTGTGTGTCCTAAAAATTTTTATTTTTTATACAAATGAAGAAAAAGTTTATCTTACATTTTACAAAAAAACCATTCTTAATAAAAAGCTCATCATAGAAGGAGAACAAAAATATTGATTTGATTAAAATAATATAGTATTTATATATATAATATATATATATATATATATATATATATATATATATATATATATATATATATATATATATATATATATATAATATTATTGCCTTCTATAAAGAAGGCAATAACTATATGATTCTTACTATCATTTTAATATTTTAAATTCTTTTTAATATAACAATAACACATTCAAAGACACACAGAGAATCGATCGAGCAATCGAAGTGTAAACACGCTATCAGTTATAGCAATTAGTGATAATTGAATTTTTAATTTTACCAAGTTTAAAATAATTATTCATAATTTTTATCTACTTTTAGTTAGTATAGTTAATTTTCCTAATCAAATAAGTATGTAGTGATAAGTAGTAGTGAGTGCAGTCTCTTTGCATCTTTAAAACTAAAGTAAGATGCACAATTATTATTTTATTTTAAAGTAAATAAACAATCTACTAACGTAAGAAATAAAAACAAAGACAGGTTTCTTATTAATTAGTTTTCGTGCCTCTTATCAGTCTGATCTGCTTCAAGGCAGGTCCGGCTTGAGGGGGTACAAATAGTTATTTGGAAATAATGGAACTTCAAAATAATGCTGCAATTATTACTGTCAACAATACTAACAATCAACAACAAAGTTACTTAAGAGCTCTTACCCAACCGAAATTCCCTTTAAAAAATCAAGCTATAATTTTCAACTCCCTTAATGGAATAAAACTAGAAGAATATCTTATATCCATCGGAACGAAAATTAGTCCGAAAAATATACTTTTCTCGTCTAGGATATCTAACAATAGAATATGTGTTTATCTATCCAGTGTGGCAAAGGTCGATGAATTCATGAACACTGACAATGTAATAATTACAGTAAATTCAGAACAAATTCAAACTCGCAGATTCATTACTCCAAGCCAACGCTTATTATTATCTAATGTGTGTCCATCTATCCCACATGATTGTATAGAACAAGAACTCCGAGAACAAGGCTATAACTTAGTATCTCCTTTAAATTTTCTCAGAATTGGGACAACCAACCCTGAGTATAAACACATTCTTAGTTTTCGTCGTTACATCTATATATCACCTCCCAACAATACGGTCCCAGACTCGATTTTATTATCTCATGATAACATATCATATCGTATTTTTTTGTCTCATGAAAGCCAGCTGTGTTCAAAGTGTAATCAAACAGGTCATTTCTCAAACAATTGCTTAACTGCAGTAAGTCAAGAGCCTACAAACAATACCAACATCCTTACCTCACCAAATGAAATCCCTATCATGACAACTGTACAAGTAAATGAAAAATCTTCACCTTCCCAACCTCTAACCCATAACATAGCACCAAATACACAAAATAATAATAACGATATAGATAAACAACCAACCACAGACATATCTACGCCTTCCCCAAAAATAAAGGAATCAGAAAATGTACAACAAACAGGTTCCAAACGCAGTATTACAGACGTAATAACACCTCCTCCGTCCTCACAAACTGAAGTTACATTTTTAGTACCAACTACGCAGAGAAAGAAGAAATCCAAAACTGATACTGAAGAAGAATCATGCTTGCCCAAAACACATGAACCAAAATCTAATGAAATACTGCCGTTACTGGAACCAACTAGGAAAATATTCGAAGAAGAATCGCTTAAACTCAGTTTTGATGAAATCGTCGATTTCTTTGTAAATGTTAAAGGAAACACAGATCCGTTAAGCTTAGTTAAAACATATACCGAGAATGTTCATGATTTTTTGAACCTATTAGCTAAAATTCATCCTTATTACAAAGACCGAAGTATGAAAAACAGAAGCACGAGAATAAGACGTAAGATTATGAAGCAATGGACCCGATAGCAATGAAGATATATCTAGAAGAAGAATCCGACACCTCTGTCGATTCAGCGTAAAGTACATAGTAAATAGAAGCAATGGCGTCCATAATACAATGGAACGTAAACGGTTTCTTCAGCCGTTACGAAATGCTAAAGCATATTATCTCTGAAATCAACCCAATGATACTTTGTTTACAAGAAACCAACTTTAAGGATTCTAGCCATGCATTCAAGTTTCAAAAATACTCAAACTTTTTCAAACACAGACAAAACGCTGATATAGCCGGTGGAGGGGTTGCTATTTACGTCGATAAACAATATGAAGCCCAGCAATTACAAATCAACACACATAGCTTTGAAGCAGTAGCGATTACAGTAAACATGAAACAAACAATCAATATTTGCAACATATATTTACCTCCTGATCAAATTATAGTCCAAGAAGATTTTGATAATCTACTGCAACAAATCCCCAGCCCCCGCATTATTTTAGGCGATTTTAATTCACACAATCCTATGTGGGGTTCAACAAAAACTAACGCTAGAGGCAAGATTGTGGAATTTTGTATGACCTCACAAAATTTTAATTTGTTAAACGATGGTAGACCCACCAGATTTAGCATTCAAACGGGTAGTCAGTCGGCCATCGACATATCTTTATGTGATCCAATGTTATCCCCAACACTAGAATGGGACGTTATCCCGTACCTATACGGAAGTGACCACTATCCCATTAAAATTACGTTTCCACAACAAAAAAATAACAATATTTCCACAACCCCATCGAAATGGAATACAAAAAATGCAGACTGGGAGAACTTTACAAAATACATACAAAATGAAATAAACAACATAAAAGATATTACTCTTAATGACATAGATAAAGACCTAGATACCTTCATATCAATAAATAAAAAAGCAGCAGAAAATCATATTGGAAAAACAAAAACACTAAAATATCATAAACCTTTACCATGGTGGACCACAGAATGCAAAGAAGCCGTAAAAACGTATAAAAGAGCCTTCAATAGGTATAATCATCACAAAACTAGTGAAAATATGGTAGAATACAAAAAACGTCGAGCAGAAGCTAGATATATTCTCAAAAAATGCAGGAAAACATCATGGCAAAAATTCGTTGCAAGTATAAATAGTTCTACCCCAGCAAGTAAAGTGTGGCAAAATATAAGGAAAATATCTGGAAAAAAATGTTCAAATAAAATACCTTTCCTGGCAAAAGATAACAAAATTATAAGCGACCGAAAAGAAATTGCGGAGCTATTCACCGATGAATTTGAGTCAAATTCAAGTAACGATAACTATTCACCGGAATTTAAGCTCAAGAAACAAAGCATAGAAAAAACGAAGTTGGAATACTACTCTCAAGATGATAATATACTAAATGTGCCAATTACAATGCAAGAACTAAGGGATGCCCTAATGTCAACTAAAAACTCCGCTCCAGGTCCAGACGGCATACCATTAATTTTTTTGTTAAACCTACCAGAAAGTGGAATGTCTTGGCTGCTAAAATTATACAATTTTATATGGACAAATCAGGTCTTTCCATCTGTATGGTCGGACAGCATTATAATTCCTCTGCTCAAGCCCAACAAAGACAGAACAAAGGTAGACTCGTACCGTCCTATATCACTCACTAATGTATCCTGCAAAGTTCTAGAAAAAATTATAAACAAAAGACTATTGTGGTACTTAGAACAAGAAAAACATTTAATTCCACAGCAAAGTGGCTTCCGTCAAAATAGATCATGCGTAGATAATCTATTAGATTTATAATCAGAGATACACGAGGGTTTTGCAACTAATCAAGAAACCATCGCAGTGTTTTTCGATATTACCAAGGCGTACGATACAGTTTGGAGGTTTAACATTATATCAAAATTACACAAATGGGGAATCAGGGGTAATATGCTAAGATTCATAGAAAACTTTCTTCAGTCAAGAGCTTTCTCTGTGCGCGCCGATAATTCCACTTCAACAAAAAGAATTCAGGAAAACGGAACACCTCAGGGATCAGTTATGAGCCCAACTCTCTTTCTTGTCGCTATCAACGATATACTGGATCATTGCTCCCCGCTAGTTAAGGGAAGACTATATGCCGATGATCTGGTTCTATTTGCAAAGGGCAAGAATATAAAAATGTTTCAAAAACACTTACAAGAATCCATTTACAAACTAGAGATATGGTCTACATCAGTAGGTGTACAATTCTCCACACTAAAAACAAGATGCATGATTTTCTCAAGAAGGCACCGGATGCAAAGAACTACACTAAAGCTGTGTGGCAAGCCGCTGGCATTCTCAGACAAAATTAATTTTCTCGGAATGGTATTCGACCAAAACCTAACATGGAAACATCATATTTCAGAAATAAAAAAGTCTTGCCAAAGTGGATTAAACGTAATGAAAACATTATCAAATAAAAAATGGGGAACTGACGAAACCACATTATTAAATATTTATAAGTCACTTGTTAGATCAAAAATAGATTATGGGGCTATTGTATATGACTCGGCTAAAAAACACGTTACCAATCAACTTGAAATCATTCAAAACACAGCACTTCGGATCGCCACAGGTGCATTTAGAACCACACCCGTTAAGAATCTCCAATGTCTTACAGGAGAACCACCTCTTACCCTACGAAGGAAGTATCTAAGCCTTTCGTATGCATCTTCAGTTGCCAGTAACAAATTCCACCCAGTGTTTCGAAATACATTTACGGACCGGTATCTAGAAGCTTATAAAAAAAGTAAGTTCGATCCACCTTTCTATGAAAGAGTCCGAAGAAATTTAAAAGATCTGCAACTGCAAATTCCTGACCTCTATCCTTCAAATCTAAAAACTCCCCTCCCTGGTTAATCATGATTCCCGAGATCAATACGACACTACTCCAATATCACAAATCAGAGACATCACCAAATGTAATCAGACAGTCATTTTTAAAAGAACTCGAGACTTGCGGGGAAAGTTTTTGCATTTATACAGATGCCTCCAAATCTGCAAACGACGTAGGAGCAGCATTTGTCACTCCACATGCATCCTTCCAATTTAAATTAAGGTCGGCCACCTCTATATACTCAGCAGAGTTATATGCAATATTACAAGCCCTCATTCATATCAAAAGTACAAAACAGTCTTCCTCCGTCATTATCTCAGATTCTCTAAACTCGTTAACAACAATTGATCAACTATTCACTAAGAACCCTATAGCCTTACTTATCAAGAAAGAACTTGCAGCCTTACAAGAAACTGGTTCCGAAGTCAAATTTATATGGGTTCCATCTCACATGGGAATACAAGGTAATGAAAAAGCAGACCTCCAAGCAAGGGAAGCTTACAAAAACGATCATGCTACAATAGTGTCAAAGACTATTTCCAGTGATATAAAACAGTTCGTCAAAGAAAAAGTGATCAGTGCGTGGCAAAATGAGTGGAATTTATCGGAATCTAAACTAAAAGAAATTAAATCGACAGTGAGTCCGTGGCGCCTAGTGAACTTAAAAAGAGCTGATCAAGTCAAAATCTCTCGACTTCGATTAGGTCATACCAACATTACACATAAGTACCTAATGAATAAGGAAGACATTCCAGTGTGTGAATACTGTCAAATCAACATTACTGTTAAACACCTCCTAACAGAATGTGGAAAATATACAGTCAACAGACAAAATAACAATATTTCCAACAATTTAAAAACAGTATTAGGTGAACATTTAAACATCAAAGACTTAAATAATTTTCTTAAAGATACATCTTTATATAATTTAATCTAATGTAAAAACTAATGTCGCTAATGACCCAAGTGGTTGAAGCGACTATTTTCTTTGTAAATAAAAAAAAAAGACACACAGACAAAGCAAAACACCTAAATACTAAATATATTGTATACCAACAATAAGTTAAACACTGAGATTTTAAAAAGTATTCACATGTTATAAATAAGATTTTTGCCAATTGACCATTTACCTAAAAAATGTTATTCTCACTAAGATATTAAATAATAATACCCGATCATTTAATCTTTAACTATTAACGAAAATATAATATATGATGGCAAGTATAAATTCTTTGTTAATAAAAGTGTTTAGATAACATGAATAATTTTTCAATAATATGTGTGCCCGTCTGGATAATTTGCTCTTAAACTCTATGCCATAATTAAATAACACCAATTTAGAGATATCCACTTTCTTATATTACAATTATTTCCTTACCTTTACAGAGTTCTGAAAAGAACTTTTACATAAAATGAGTAAAACTAAAATAATTAAAATAGAATACACAAATACGAATTGTAAAATCACCACCATATCAAATTTAAATAAAGCAAGTAAAGGAAACAATGCAACAGTGTAAAAATATCCAGCACCTCACTGCATATGGTTTAATGCACGAATGGCTTTGCTGGATCCACACTTTCAAATTTGTTTCTGCGTAGTGACTTTTTCATTTCACGAGGTACCTGTTCGACGTACTCTGTTTAATTTACATTTAATACTCTTAACCACTTCTACAGATTATGTAAGTCGTATTACGTGTGCCTCCAGTGCTACAGAGAAAACTGACGCAAAGCAGTCACTGTATCTCTTTCTAATTTACCGGGTTTATCGACCACGTGAGCTAAATGAGCACTGAGAATGTCACAGGGTCGATAAACCCGGTCCATTAAAAGGAGATGCAAGAACTGCTTTGTGTCTGTTTTTTCTGTCGCACTGGGAAAACGGGCTAGTATTGCAACCATCAGTCTATCTTGTATTATATGTCTACGGATTGAATAAATCGTTGACAATATTTTTTATGTATATGTGTTTAAATTTATCACTTTTCTGGTAATTTATTGTTCTGCTTTATAAAGAATTATTGCCTATACTAGAATTTAGGTTGCCCATACAGTATCCTTCCTTATTAATATCACGTATATTTACCAATATTTACCATGTGTACATAGCCAACTTGTAATAGTAAGTTAGTTGTTATTTGCAAACTGGTAATTAGCACAAAATGCAAATTTCGAGCAAACTAAAGCTATACCGCCGCATATCTGAAATAGTTATGATAGAACTTGGATAAAGATGTGTTGAGAGTGTAATTTGTGTTTACTAAAAACTTCTTGTTTTAATAATTTTCTGGAAATTAACGCAGAAATAATATTTTTATAATGAACTTTATTTTTGATAACTATGGCAACGCTCTTAGAAATTTCAGCTTTCTAATTAATACTGTTTTCATTTTTTAAAAGTAATTTTTGAAAAAGTATTATGTAAGTCAATGTTTTATGACAGGGATAATTGAGTTTGTATGTAAAACTATAGAAAACAGTGTATGCCATAGAAACAGAAACCTTCACGGGTAAAATTAAGATACTAAATAGGAAAACTAAGTTGAAGTACCATAAAAATCGCGTCTACCTAAATAATAATCTGACATAAAAAGAAATGGGAATACAGAAAGGAATAGTTAAAATAGCGAAGAAAGAAAAAGGTATGACCACACCATGAGTGGGACTCATGGTGTCATGGAAAGTAATCAAAGCAGTTGTATATTTTCAACCAATATCAGACCAAATATGTTACTTGAGAGTAAGAGCAAAGTATAGGAAGACAATTATCAGTAATGTACATACGTCCACTGAGGATACAGATTTAAAAAACCAAAACAGAGTTCTATGAAAAGCTATGCACCCTAATAGGGAGTATACAGAAATATGGAATAAACATAAGATATTCATTGGTGACATAAACGCGAAAGTCGGAAAAAAGAAATATACAAAACAATAACGAGGGACGAAGTTTACATAAGAAATAAAATGAAAATATAAAAAAGTTATTCAAATTTGCTACACATACAAAAAAACGGGTGTGGCAGTCCAGTGGGACTGCCGGTGGAAGTTACACTTCTATACACGCATTCGCCGTTACAAATTTATTTGGGAGTCAACCTGCACAATCATTACATATATGTAATGCTATAGGTAAGACATAGCAGAAAGAGAAACAGAATTAATAACAACTTACTAACAATTAATAAACAACTTTTGACCTGTAATAGGAGTATAGTAAATGAAGGATTGAATCAATATTTTGATGAAAATGTATATTTTTATTTTCATATATGTATGAAAGGAAATGAATGCAAAAATTTTTTTACACATACTCTGCAGTAAAATTCATTGTTTATTTTGTTATTAATATAATAATACAATACAAATTAAAATTCAATATACATAAGTATTTAAAAATGACAATAATATACATAAAAAAATACACTACAATACAGTGCAACATAATTCAATATAATAATACAATACAAATTAAAACGCAATATTGATAAGTATTTAAAAATGACAATAATATACATAACTTTTCTACTTACGCACATATATGTTTAATTTACCATGTAATAATATTAATAAAAAAGTCCTCCCCGACTAGGAATTGAACCCCGGTCTCCCGCGTGACAGGCGGGGATACTGACTACTATACTACCGAGGACATGACACAAACGTATTTCAAAATTGACAGTTCTGGATCATACAGTGATTTATTGAGATTATTATTTTGAAATACAAAAGACTAATATAATTATGAACATTTAATAAATAATACAAAACATATCACATAAATAATAATATTAATAAATATTTTATTATATATATAATATTATATGTATATATATCTTTATATAATATATATAATATTAAATTATATATACAAAAGGACAATTTTTATATTCGAGAGAGGAAGAGAGAGAAAATATATCTTCTGTCTCTCTTTTACTCATTATCTTACATATGTAATGATTTCACAGATTCACTCCCATACAAATTTCGAACGTGGAGCGCGCGTATAGAAGTATAACTTCAATCAAATTTCTTTGATAGTTTAGTTACAGTAATAGATGTACTTCAAATAATAAATAGGGTAGACTACCCAGTGATTGGCCGGTCAGATGTCTATTAACGGAATAAATCATAGAATTATATAATAAATGTTTATCAGTAGGAATATTACGTTCCTCCCAATAAAAAATCATTTGTAGTTTATACAAAACCAAACATTTCTAGTCTAGAATTAATTTAAGTTCCAAAAAATCTTTTATAATACCTGTCTGTCAAAAATTATCTATTGGCATGGCTCCTCCAGTGATTAGCCACTAATTTGTCAGTTATTGGCCATTTATTGTAAAATGTAGAATAGTAAATTTAAAAATCGACGTGTTTTAGATTTTTTTAAAAAGGCTCTTAAAATTAACAACACCTCGACTAAAACGTGTCTTGTATTTAAAATATAACCATTGTATATAAAGTAAAATTCATATTAAAAATATCTCGATAAATGAATCGATTTAATTTGGACAGAGTCGTTACTTAGAATAACGATATTGAACATCTCTAATCCAGGGTCACGTATAGCTGAGCTGTGGTGGCCTGTCGCCTAATTGACGCCATTTACCGTTAGCTGGCGATTAACTTAATTGAATGGCACACAAAGAGCAACTCCGCCAATTGCCAATAATACTGTGAGGATGCGTGCCGCCAGGGCCAAGTCGGAAATTGGAAATGAAATCCCTCTCATTTGACAAGTTTACGATCTTTACCTCCCGTTACCCTCTGATCCCGCCAGAGTAGTCGTATGATGAGATTTTGATGTTTTTTGAGGTTCTAAATTGGGTCAAATTTCACAAAGGGCAGCGCAACTTGTATACTTAGATTGCTTACTTATTTCATAGAACTAAATGTTTTAAAAAAATGTAAAACAAATAAATTGCCATAAACTGCCTGTCAACTAAACTTATTAGACTTTAATAATTAGTCAAACTGATGAGCAATTAAATTACATAGTCCAAAATATCATTTGAAAAAAAAAAAATATAAAAAAAGTCAAAGAAATATTCTAAATTAAAAATGACATATGTTTTTATAGTCACCTATGACAA
Source organism: Diabrotica undecimpunctata (assembly GCF_040954645.1). Classification (NCBI taxonomy): domain Eukaryota; kingdom Metazoa; phylum Arthropoda; class Insecta; order Coleoptera; family Chrysomelidae; genus Diabrotica; species Diabrotica undecimpunctata. The sequence continues at coordinate 116,580,157 of NC_092807.1, read as the reverse complement.
ATAAATGAAAGGAAGACAAAAGTATTTTTAAAGTGTGTAAATTATTTAATTCTTAGCTGAACAGTTTCGGTTTAAAAAGCTATTTTCAGAACTATGGTCAAAATTTTGAAAACTACCACTATGAAAGAGGGATTCCATGGTTAGAAAACTTCGACATATCCCAGTTCGCCACAATTCCAGCATCTGAGGGTTTTTGGTTTCTTCGATGCAATGCCTATAATATGATTAAAAATCTGGTCAAGTTTGTCGCCATCTTCTTTCTCTATTACAGTCCTTACTTTACTGTACCCTACTGATCAGCTGATTCATATTCGAGGGCGTAGGACAAGACATCGATCAGAGTCTTGTGCCGAGCTAATCGCAGCGGTCTCTGCATCCCATGATCATGAAGACCATCAATAAATATTTAAACAGCCAATTTTTACACCGTGTCTTTAGAAACTGTTGGATAAGCACTAATGCACCAACCTAATAGGGATAATGTTTACCTCATATTCTAAAATAGCCACATCTCGTTTTGGTCTTTGATTTTTGAACTGTGATTGGCAGGCATGCTCCAAATGATCGTGACCATATCGCATATTTAGACTCTTTTTGGTTGTGTTTGAAGCACGCCCAAGGCATTTTCTAAACAACTGTTTCATGTAGCCATTCCATAACGATTGTACGTCTAAAGTTGGGACTTAATTACGAACATAACCTCAACTTCCTTCACATGTCGGCCTAGGCTCTTACTTATATTTCGTCTCCAGTGCTATTGATCGAATTCCTCTCTCTGCTGTCCCTGTTTCCTTCATCTTCTTTTCAGTCTTTTATCTTTTCTTCAAAAGACGAATCATCGGCAGGAATTTGGTTTTCCAACGAACATATTTTATCGTCGAGAGAAGAAATCTCAGAAGTAATCTTAGTAATTTCCGAAAAAATGTTAACAAGAATTTTGCGAATACGCTGCGATTTAATTAAAAGCTGTATTTTCCAGAAAATAAATAGCGTACAAACTTTTATTTTCTAAACAAACAAGCCTGTAGAAATGTTGAAAAATATCAGCCAAAACTCTTGAACTATCACAAAAAACTTTGCTTAGCAACAATGTAATATCACCAGAAACTTTATTTTCTAACGATGTAATGGACAAAATCACAGCGTCTTCTTTTATATTTAGCAGCTGTTTTGTATTTATTGCTATTTTGCAGTAAGAGTAATTAATTAAAACATTTTAACCACTCGTATCTTACAGAAAATTTAATTATCGCTATTTTATTTCGTTACGACTTTGCTCCAAAATGAATCATTTTAAAGTTTTTTTTTATTTAGAAATTACAGCCGCATTCACTCGAATGGTTATTAGCAGCGGCTACAGAATTACAAAATTAGAGTTTATAAAATATTCCTATAGATATTAAGAATAAAATATTTTTCGCTGAAAAATTAGTACCAAATAAATTACTTATAGTGTTCGGTATGACGCAACACGAAAATTGGCAAAACTAGGGCATACAATTAATAAATGGTTAACGGTAATTTGTACATTACATGTTTCACATATAGGTGAATCACTCGCAATATTTCGATGCTCGGCTTTTTCTATATCGGCACATTTAGCAATTTCACTTGCGCACTGGTCCGCTCTTCGTTGCCTGCAATGCCAATGTGGCATGGAATCCATATAAATCTGATACTCCTAGAATTTTCTTGAACCTGCATGAGTTCTAGTTTTATCAGTTTCTCAAGGGGACCTTTGGGATATATATGTTTAAGGGTTTGAAGGGCGCTTACTGAGTAACTTAGGATAACAGAGTTAGAAATGTTATTAAAATGTATATGCGTGATAGCTTTGATGCATAAAGCTCAGCAGAGAAAATCGTAAAGAAGGATGGGGCACGAAATTTATGTGTACTGTTTGGGGTAACGAATGCAGCACCTACTCCTTTATCACACTTGGATGCATCTGTAAAGATTTTATAACAATGTTCGTAATGCAGACGGAGAACTGGACCTAGATTATTCTTGATCTCTGCGTGACTATTAACATGTTTGTCAAATTGGGATAGACCAGTATTTATATTTGGAGTATTAATTACCTAAGGTGAACGGCTTTTAATATTAATTGGAAAAGTATTTGGGAATGCGATGTCAAGACATCTCAGGTAACACCGTACTCGCTCATAGTAAGGCTTATGTTTGGTACTATTGGTAAAAAGATTTATATATTTATAAGTGAACGTATTATTAAATAGAGGTTTGTTTACATTTGAGGCTATTGACGTTGCGTGTGAAAGTGTTAAGGAAATTCGGCAGTAAAACTGAAGGCTTCTCTCTTTCACAATATAAACTTTCCAGAGGTGACGTTCTAAATGCGCCAACATAGAGTCTAGTTGCTGTGTTGTGTATAGAGTCTAGCTGTTTTAACAATATGGGGGAAGCAGAAGCGTAAGTTATTGATTCATAATCAATTTTGGATCTAATTAGAGTTCTATAGATTTTTAGTAGGGTAGAGCGATCAGAGCCCCAATATCTATTCGACAGTGTTCTCATTAAGTTAAGTTTCTTGTTACATGTCAATACTAATTGCCAAATATGTTCTTTCCAAGTCAGTTGATAATCAAACCACATACCTAAGAATTTTACGCATGATTTAAAAGATAGCGATGTATTGAAAAACTTGAGATGGGGATTATTTGAGAAGAAATTGTTTTTTTGAGAATACCATACCTACAGTTTTTGTCACCGAAAATTGAAAACCAGTATCGCGAGACCACTTTTCGAGTTTTTGTAAAAAACTTGTTGAAAAATTGTTGAAGTTAAATTAATATCTTTGCCTTTTACATAAACCACCAAGGCATCTGCACATAAACGTGCTGTTAAAGGTTTTTTTGAGGTTTTTAATTATGTCATTAATAACGATTAAGAAGAGTGTGGGGCTAATAATTAAGCCTTGAGGGATACCATTTTATCCTCCTGCCTTTTGGAATAGTAGTTGTTAACTCTTACATAAAAAGATTTATTTTCTAGAAAGTTCTTAATAAAAAAAATGGCAATTTCCAATAATGTTCCATGTCTGATATGTCTATCCCGGATCGGTTTTGTCGAAAACAATTTTGTTCGTTAATAAGTAAGTTCGAATTTTCTAGATGCCAAATCAGCATTGAGTTAATAATTTTTTCTAGTACTTTGCTCATTGCACAAGTTAGGCTTATCGGTCTATAGGAATCCGAGTCTAGACGAGATTTTTGGCTTTTGAGAAATGGAAGAATGATAAATTTTGACCAAACAGATGAACAGATGGGTACTGGTGTCGCTACCAGATGAAGTTAAATATATGAAGCATGTAATTTTTAGCCGATGTGGGTAATGTTAAGTGAGTTGTTTAGTTCTTGTAACGTAAACGGAGCGTTTAATGGAATGTTGGAGTTTTATGGAGAGAGGTTAGACCTTTCGGCCTGAAGACATTTCTCTGTAGTTTTTAGCTAATGTGTTAATAATTTCAAGTCAAAAAGTGACAATTTAATTACCTACTTTGACTCCTTTATGGCAGAAATTTTACGTATTCTCTTCCTACTTTTCTTACAGGAGTGAAGCTGTTAATGCCAGAGACATATTGGGCCCAACTGGATTTTTTGGTTTGATTTATTCAACGTTGAGTTCTAGCGTTTATTTTTTTGTAATTAATTTTATTTTCGAGTGTTTTATGCTTCTTAAATCTATTAAAAGCTGTTCTGCAGGTACATTCGTTACATTCCAAATTTCACCAAGGTACAGGGATATAATTTTTAATGAGCTTTGTTCTGTCGATGAAGAGCTCCGCATTCTGCAAGATGATACTATTAAAAATACCTAAAGAATCATATACTATCATTAAATAAAAAGCCTTATCTATATAATTTTCAAAATCGATCCGCTTAGCTAGCCGAATTTATAATCCATTTGGGCAAGAAAGATATTGGGTAAGGGTGACCTAAGAGATTCTCAATGGTAATAGGGTGATGGTCACTACCATAATTTTACTCGAGAATAGTCCAATAGAGACATGGATCTAGACCTGGCTCACACAAGCTTAAATCTATCACGGAGGATTCTTCAGTGCAGATGTTAAATCTTGTAGGTGACCCTTCATTTAGAAAACTTGTAAAACAATAAAGAAAACAGTAAAAACATTGGCAACCAAAGATTTTTTGACAAATGTCATAACTCCACCTGAAGAATTGTTATTGTCATGTACTTTGTCTTTTCTAAAAATGTTAAAATATTTGGAATTATAGTTTTTTTGGGGGTTCAAATTTATTTCATGAAAACATATTATTTCGGTAGAGAATTCAGAACTAAGTTTTTGTAAGGTTGAAAGTCGATGGAAAAATTCATCTATATTTCATTGCACTAGTTTAGTGAATTATGTTATATACGAAAAAATAAATTTAAGGGCTAACCTAAGATGACTCGTCTTCAGATTCCGAGATGTCGTTACCCAAGTGTAGGAGAATTTTCTTTCTTAAGAAGGTGATATAACGTTTGGTTGATCTATCTATTAATTGCGGATGAACTTTAGATAGCATATCGACTAATTTGGATAAAACCTTTGGCAGGCTCATATAATTTTGTTGATTTTATGGATGTATGCTTCTTGTTGCTTTTAACCTTCTTGACTCTAGGTTTGGAGATAGGTACAGCAAATGGTTTTTCTGTATGACTTGTTTCCGAAGACGTAAGAACATAATTAATACTACGTTTGGACTGAAGATCGATATTAGTTACTTTGCAGCTTTCCATGGCGTTAACTTCTCCTTGACCATTAGCAATGTTAGGATTGCTCAAATTATTTGCTGATTTTTTTTCAACGGAAATTTGTTCGTTTGATATGGATGTTGCAGGAGATTGAGGCATGGTGTCAAGGGAGAAAGAAGTAGTAGGTTAACTGTTATTAGAATCGAATAAATTCGTTGTTGATTTCAGTTTCGAGACGGTTCGTGGCGATATGTCCAGACTTTTTGCTGTTATAACAAGCCATAGTTTCTTGAAATAAGAATATTCGATATTTTGTATTATCGAAGTCGAAGGTGAATGAGTCGGGTAGAGAGATATTACGGGGACTGACGTATATTTGTCTTCTGAAACTCAAGATATGATTATATTCGGGAAAAGTGGAACTGATTTTTAGAAAAGTGGCAGAAGAGACCATATTAAGTCGAATACTTTGTAGATAATTAACTAACAGACTGTGCGGTATTGTTGGTCATACGTTTGAGAAAACAATACGTTCAGCTGGTGAAATTAGTATACTAGCTTGTACAATATTGTACTGAATTTTTAATTGTCCATGGTTTTGTATGAATTTGTCCACGATTTGTTTGTTTGCAAGGTACGTGCAAATCCGATTATTGGATAGTCGGCAGGAAAATATAATATTTTTGCGAATGAATGATGAAATAAGTTACCCAAAGGAATTAAGTAATCTTGCAGTCGCGTATTTTCTAAAGCGCTGAAGACAAATGCTTGAAGTTTTAATGGAAATTGTGCAGAAGTTGCTGATAATAGTTATTATTAGTATTTGATTGTAATTGCGATACATGTGGAGAGACTCCACAGGTACATATGAATATAAGGTTTCATTTTTGGGTTTAACACGAGACATGTGTTTAAAAATAATACGGACCTGACTAGTAATCAAACAGGTAATAAAACTGGAATAATGTTTCTTGAGTCGTATCTTATTGATAATTGTTAAATTACAAATTAACCAAAAACTGGTTTATTACGTTATATTAATAAAAACTAATACAACTAACATGATGTGTTCACTTACTGGTATTTCATATAATTGTGAATTGACTATTTATAAATAAACTGTTATAATTACTGCACAAAATTTGCAAATCTGTTGAGACCAAAATAAACACGCCTGTAAGTGGCTCATTCAGGGCCGAACTCCTCGTTTTAAAGTTATACTAAGGAAATGTTACTTCTAAAAGAATTAACGGGTCCTATGATAGTAGTTTATAAAACTATGTTTAAATTGGTCTCCCGATATCTCTATATAAATAGTTGCATAGCTATTAGACTTTTATAACTATATACTTATTTGTTTAAGGTGTCAGTAAGTACAGTAATCTACAGTATCTCGGACATGTGATGCGGGGCGAGAAGTATGGCATCCTACGACTCATACTGCAAGGAAAGATAGATGACAGAAGAAGCATTGGAAGAAGACGAATTTCATGGCTTAAGAACCTGAGAGAATGGTTTGGATACAGCTCAAAACAACTATTTAGAGCTACTGCCTCAAAAATTAAAATAGTTATGATGATTGACAACCTCCGTAAGTACAGTAAGTAATAAAACGTAGTTAGTTCCGTGTGTTGACAGGTCAAAGTCGTTGTAAGAGTATTTTGCCATTTTCTTTTGTTTTTGTCAACGTGAAGCATGTTTAAAATTTCTTTAAATTGCCTTAAAGTTCCCCTTAGGAAATTACTTTCACGCCGCCTATGTCTATATATTTTGGTAAAAGCCTTAAAAATAACCCAACAGCAACGAGCGATTTGTTACGCTTTTTTTTAACAATGAAATATTTCGCCAAATGTTCCCTGCTCTTTTTATCTATCATTTGCTAAATAGAAACCTTTCCTAGTAACAAAGGAATCAGTGCCTATTGTGAAGTAGGAAACCTTCTAGGAAAAGCAGAGGAGTTGGTTTTCGGTGAAAGTGTAAATCCTGTCGGGAGAGAGTGGTTAGGTTACAAAAATGACCACACTAGCCTTGCCATTTAAATATCATTTTTGCGTAGCACTGTTTAGCTAATACTTCCACTCCTTTTTCATCCGTAGCTTGTCTAAGATCAGAATTCGAATTCATTTTCGAGTTGGTTCCTGTGGCAAGCGGTTTGTCTCTATCAAACGGCGGTAAGTGAATTTTCAATTTACCATTATCTATATATCTTCACACAGTGATTCCTATATTAACTATTTTCTCTTTTGTCAAACAGACGTCTTCCAATTCGAAGGAACGAAGTCACTTCTGTTTGCCTTTCATTCGTCTCTACATTCATTCGTGTCTACCTTCATCCGTCTCTGCTGTTCGACGCTTTCATTCGTCTCTACCTTCATTTGTCTCTGCATTTATCTCTACTACTTACTACTACCTGTGCTGTTCCTGTCCGGCTGCTTCTCTTTTCAACTGCCTAAATCAATTTGAGAGATTACGGATTGAAGATCGTAATTCGTTACCGTAACTGCAATCCCAAGTACCTGTTGCAAGGACAACGTGTCAAGTGCTTTTGATGAGAGTGTTCTATAAACGAACGTCACTACCTGTGCCTACCTGTTGCCTTTTGTATTGTGAGTACCTATAATTTTTATTGACTAAAGCTCAGTTTAGTGACTTTGCTATTTTTGGTTAACTCTAACCAAATGGACTATCACGGGTATAAACTTACGATATAATATATACGTATAAATTATGAACCATTTGTTTTATATTAATGTAGGTTATATTTATGATAAATTCCATGCATAGATTTGAAGTGATTACCTTCAAAAAAAAATTAGTAAATGTTTATGTATTCTCAAGGCATAAAAATAACTTATTTGACGAATATTGGCAATTATAATATTCCTTGTTTTTTTCTATTCTTAAGAATACTTCAGAATTATTTTTCAAAAAAGATATTTTTTGTTGTATTCGATAATAAATTATGCAATCACTTACCTCGTGCTAACTCTTCAGTAAAAATTGTTATAGTGCATTTACCTTAACTACTATACCTCAATATAACTTTGTTGACGAACTATTTGCCTTTTATTTTTTTTTGTTATGATATAAATTTATATTTTTGTGCATGGTGTATCTATTTCAGGCATTTTTATTGATTTATATTATTATTTGTTTTATCATATAACTAGTGTATATGTGTCGAAATATTAAGCCTGTACCGCACAATCATAATAGCTTTTCTCTCACGGTTTACTTTATTCCCGCGTGATTATCTTAACTGTACCTTACCTTTCTTGTTATCTGATTCTATGTCTTAAGGTTTTCCCGTTCCTCTAAAAATAGGGTGGTACCCAAATATTTCCCTTCTCTTATCTTCTAACTTCTCTTCTTCTACAAACGTTTGCCGCAAGCAGTCGAGCCACACTTCGGCCAATTGACCATATTCTAAGGATTAAATTTTCGAAGTCGTATAAGAATTCCGTACACTGTAGTAGTAAAGTGAATAGTGATCAGTGCAGTAGTGTCTCGCGGCTCGGGAGACTGAGACCTCGGAAGCTCTGAAGAAGACATCAGAGAGGATGTCGAAAGCTCGGCGCAATGGAAATCAAGCTCGACGCAATGGAAATCAAGCTCGACGAATCAAGGGTGAGATAATATCGAATATCGAAACTTACTAGAATGTCTGACGGTGATATAGGGTATTGTTTAAGAAGTTCGATGAAATGAAAAGGGTTTGACGAAGGATGAAGCATTTTCGGCGAAAGGTTGTAGAATTTTGTCCAAATACTTGGCCAATGGTTGTGTAGGGCAGTTGTATGCAGTGACAATGGGACGTAGAGGAATATCGAGTTTGTGAATTTTGGGAAGGCCATATATTTGAGGTGTTCTTGAAGACTTTTCACGAGGAATTAGAGATTGTTTAATGTCAACGGGAAGAGAGGTTTTATTGATAATGGCTTTTGTTGTTTTCTCCAGATAGGTTGTTGGATTATTAGGAATTGGTTTGTAGTCTGGAGTATTAACGAGATTTGAGAGTTTACAGATGTAAGAAGAAGTGTTTAAAATGACGGTGACGTTTCCTTTATCGGCGGGAAGAATGACTAGATTTGGATTTGACCAAAGTGCTTTCAGGGCTTTTTTCTCGGATTGGCTAATGTTCTGAGTAGGAGGCTTTGAGTTTCTAGAGATGTCTTGTCTGGTTATTTCAGCATATTCGGAAAAAAAAAACTGGAGATGGCTTTTTCAGTTTGACAGATGATTATCTCAATTGGAATGTGACTTGGGGTAACAGAGTAATTGAAACCTTTTGCTAAAGCTTGAGTGGCAATGGTAGAAACAGGGGTATCAGAAAAGTTATGGACCAGTGTAGTGGGTTCCAACGTTGAGGTTTTTGGGATTTGTTCGGAAAGGAGATGCAATAATTTGCGCTTCTGAGTTTCACTCTTAGATTCGAAAATGTTTAGGGCTGATTGTGTATTGATACGAACGAAACTGTCCCATAATACAGGATGTACATTGAAAGAATGAATAGAAGACCAGATATTGAAAATATTGCTATTTGTGACATCTAGTTTTCGTCTAGTGGAATGAATAGCTTCACGGAGAAGCGCAAAATTGGCCTTCCTAAGAATTTGGGAGATAGAAGAAGAAGAAGTATGGTTTTTGAGTTTTAGAAATTTGAGAATCACTTTGTGGTCTCGGCAGGCTTTAAGGAAAGTTAAATCACAAAGAAGACGATTCTTACGTAGTTGTAGGTTGCTATATGATTTAGAAAGCTGGTAAAATTCCTCCCTGTAGGGGCGAATAAAATGTTCGGAAAGATTTCCGCGGTTAGTACAATTAAACCTAGAGCTAAGATTAATACTATTATAAAAATTAATATTAAACTCACCAGTCTTCCGGGTTGAACCGCGTCGATATCCATTGGGCCGAGCTTTCGACATCCTCTCTGATGTCTTCTTCAGGGCTTCCGAGGTCTCAGTCTCCCGAGCCCCCAGACACTACTACACTCACTAGTCACTTCTAGTTCACTACTACGACTGGGACCAGGGGACGGTTCATATATATATATATATATATATATATATATATATATATATATATATATATATATATATATATATATATATATATATATATATATATATATATATATATATATATATATATATGTACGAAATTGTACTACTACGCAATTCGATTATGTTTTGTTTTTGGTAGTATATTAAAAGCACCTCTGCCCCTGAAAAAGGCTCTAAAAAATCTTAAACAAAAATCTCCCTCTTTTTCAATCAATCATTATTCCACGTCAAATTCAAGAGTAAATGAACTGAGGCACTTGTGTGTTATCTATAGCTTTATTTTTCTCATAAACTTGGGAATTCCCCATATAATTAAAATACCATTCTAACAGCGGCATTTAATTCTAAATTATTATTGCTTTGTGATATGTATCTTATTTACCCTCAAACATCACAATCATCATCATCATCAGTAGCTCGACAACCCTTTCTGGGTCCTGGCTTGTTCTAGGATTTTCCGCCATTCTGTTCTGTTCCTTGCTTTGTTTTTCCAGTTGGTAATCTTAAGTGTTTTCAGATCTTGTTCCACTTGTTCCATGTATCTAAGTTTGGGCCTTCCCTTTGACCTTCTTCCTACTGGTGTTTGTCTCATAATATGTTTTGGTGTTTCAGTCTCCAACGTTCGTTCAACATGGCTCATCCAGCGCAGACGTCCGATCTTTATGGATGTTATGATCTCGGGTTCGTTGTATGCTGTGTACAGTTCAAAGTTATATCTTCTGCGCCATATGTCATTTTCTTTTACTCCCTTATATATGTGTCTAAGGATTTTTCGTTTAAATCAAACATCACAATGCCAGATCAAATATGTATATCCATTGTGGAGTTTCATACATTTATTTTGATTCTCATAATACTAGATTATTTGATCTAGTTCTAGTATCTAGTATACTTGATTTAATTATTTTCGAATGTGGATATCGATTTATGTGTATACGTATTTGTGTTGTATAATCCCACTCCCGAATGACATAGTGAATGAACACATTAAGTATACAAAAGCAGTGGCGACAAACTTTTTTGAATTTATCTTTTATTTGTAGTTATCGATTTTATTTGGGATGTCTGGCATTTATTGCTTTGATATATTGGTTTATACATAAATTTGATTATAATTAGCTAATTTAAGTACAGATCCTATACGCTGGAGTGCAGAAGCTCAAAACTGTTTTGTGTCGTGGTTCTTTGACCTCGGTACATACAACCAAATTTTCTACAATCTTACAGTTCTACAGCTCCAATGATCACTTATAGCGTTAAAATCGCGATCTTGTTAGATTAGACTGGTTTATATAAGGTAGTTAAGGTCATGCAGCCTCACCGCACTTCGACCTATTGATATCCTGTGTGCATACCGGAATCTAGATAAACTCTAGGATGCCAATACTTGTGATCAAGGCTTTCTAGGTGACTTGTTTCCTGTCAGAAGGCGCTAGACTGACCTCTTCTAGGAATTTGTAGTCGTTTGCAAAATAGTGCTAGGCAGTCGTATAATATATGTTCTGACGTTTCTTTTTCGTTGTCACAGACACGACAGTTCTCTCATCTGATTTGCTTATTTTTTTGATATGACATCTCAGTTATGTCAGTTATGTCCTTGTGCGTTAGTCCAGTCTAATCTTAGTTGATTGAGCTCTGAGGCTCCTTATGACTAGTGCCTTTTTAATAGTCCACACACGGGTTTGGATCCCTTCTTTTGTGCCCCTTTTTGTTTCACCCTGCAATTCTCTAACTTTTGCTTACTTTGTAAGTTTTCTTCAACTTCCTCGTCTTCGCTTTTCTTTCTTTCTCCTGGATTCCATTAAATAATTACGTATGTTACTGCTCCATCTCCTACTTATTAAATGTAACTTATTCTTCTAAGTTTACATTGCTTTATTTTGGTTACGATAATTTCTTTCGGTACTTACTTAATCTCTTTATTTGTTTGGCCTCTACATTTATTTTGATCTGTTTTGGTATATTCATTTTGATCTGCTTTGGTTGGTCCCAGTATGATTCTTATGAACTTTATTTCGACCATTTGTATGTCTCATTAATCTTTCTTAGGCATTGTTATTGTTTCTGCTATGTATAATATTATTGATATAATAATTGTGTTAGGTAATTTTATCATAGTTTTTTTACTATTTTGGTTTTAAGTAATCTTGTATTTTTTTACTCATTAACCAATGAGGAAAAAAAGGAGAGGCAGACCAATAAAAGAGTGGAAGAGCGACATAGCAGAGATATTACAAAATAAGCACACATTTTGGGAAAAAGCAACACAATCGACGAAAAACAAAAAAAGCATGGAGAAAATTCATCAGCTAGAATCACCTCCGTCGACAGTTAACGGCAGAAGAGGAGCGAGTATGGATGTATATATGGTTTTCTTGGCGGGCATCAATTTTCATTTAATTTTATTTACATAATCGTCCTCTCTGCTTTACGCATCCCTAGATTAACATTTTGATCTCATTAGATCTATCCTAGACGAACATAAAAAAATGGTGGTTCACAAAAAGTATGTCAAAAAAAGATAGAAAGAGATTGACATATATTACATAAATAATTTGACAGAAAACCGGCTGAGCTAACAGACACAGTAACATCAATGTAACAAATTTGATACATCATTGAATATAGGCGCATATAGAAGCACACTTCAAGGTAATTTTTTGATATTATGCTGTGCGGGAACCTTTTACTTTGTCATTCTGTTCCCGCAGCACGAGGAAGAACTCATCTGACCACCTTTATCACCGCACCATCCCTGGTAAACAAACTACTACTGCTTCTTAAATATAAAAAAGGGGGGGCTGGGGGCCTTAAATTTTTTTTTTTTTTAATAAATTTTTGAATACTTTTTAATACCTGAATCTTTTTAGAACTACAAAGAATATTGTGATTCAGATGTTTAATTTAAATATGCAGATATCTGCATATAATATAATAAAGTTTATGTCGTTGCCATCTAAAGGAGTATTATGAAGTTTACTAAATGTGACAATTTTTCACATTTTTATGTGCTTCTGCATAAATGTACTTCTCACAAATGAGTCGCTCAGAAGCAAATTGGCTCAAATGATTTTGTATAATTCAGATAGGCAGTACAGTATCACATCTTTCATTTAACCAGTGGCCAACTAACGTTTCACTATATACCAAAAGGTGGCGCGAGTTGTACAGTTAGGCTACGTAAACATTTCATATGATTTAGTAATGGAAATGTGGCCCGAGTGACTGTTGGGCCATTGTGCAGTATGATATTTTAGACATTTTCACTTTTGTCTTGTGTGTTTGTATCAGTCTTGTATAGCGTTAATTCGTTTTTTAAAGTACTATCACCTTTTATACGGTTTATGTTTGTGCAATCTTATGTAACGGTGAGTAAATTATTATATTTTATATTAATAGTGATTGTAAATCTCTCAGTTCAAAATTTAAATTGGGATTCTAAATTTTTTAAGATTATATCCTTAAAAAGAAGAAGGCAGGCTCGTTTTTTAAGCGATGTAGCGTGAACAGTACTCGTGAACCCAGCGAATTTGAAACGGATTCTGGCTCTGACTTCCATCTACCATCTGATGATGAGTCTTCTACAACTAGGGAAAGCTTCAAAGAAGATTGACTTGTGGAACCTGGATCAAGTGGGGGTAAAAAACGTAAGAAAAATAAGTCAGTTTGAAAAAGATCTAAGTCTAAGTTGGAAAGAAATTCAGGAAAATCATATCTCGATTATCTTGGTCGAATTGTGTCGAAAGAAAAAGTATTTATTAAAGTTTCTACAACTTATCTGATTTTAATTTACAGGTTGCTTACATTAATATACAAGTAAATGTTGTAAATACAAGACATACAGCTGCTCAAAATTATAATAAGCATTCTAGTACACGAATTCATACATTACTGAAAGAATCAGGTAATATGGTAACTGTTTGGAACTGTGTTATGTGCAAAGTGAACAGCCAGAAGTGAAGGTATCCAAATTCGTCTTTTCTAAAATATTTTATGAAGATTTTAATGTTCATTTCCGTTATCCTCTTACTAATACTTGCAAACGATGTGACACTTCTTCTTTTTTAAGTTTCATCTTCTATCGAAGGTTGCAAATCATCATGACTATGCGGACTCTGTTGACTGTCGCTCTAAAAAGTTCTGCACTACTGCATTCAAATCATTCCCTTAAGTTCTTAAGCCAGGATATTCTTCGTCTTCCCACATTTCGCTTTCCTCGGATTTTGCCTTGCATAATAAGTTGCAATAATGCGTATTTTGCCCTCTCATCACATGTCCTAAGTGATACTTATAACATGAAAATAAAAAGCTGTGTAGGTGTAGAAAAAAGCAGAATGAAAACAGAAAACAGAAAAAGATTAACACCTACAAAAGCAGAAGCAGTTCGAAGTGGAATGAAGGAAGATGCAGCCAAAGATAAAGATAACCACAACTGCCACAACAGTAATTACATTTGATTTGACAAAAACTTTAGCGACTCCTATGGACGTATTGTTTTGGTCACAATCTAACAACAGGTCAGATACGCATGTATGTATGATATGAAGGCATAGTCTCACATGGCCCACAAGAAATTGGTTCTTACATTTTACACTACGTAAAAACGTATGTTAACACACCGGTTTTGATCTTGTATAGCGACCAATGCGCAGGTCAGAATCGAAATATTAAACTGGCATCTATTTGTACATACATGACTGTCTCCAATACTTTTAGTCCCACAGTCATACATCACAAGTTTCTAGTTTCCGGTCACTCCTATTTGTCATGTGAGAGAGACTTTGGAGTAATTGATAAACAAAAACGATATTTTTCTTTGCCAGACGATTGGGTGAAAGTTATTTCCAGTTCCAAAAAGAATAATAAATTTCAGATATTTAATATGACCTCTGAAAATTTTGCATGTACTGAAAAACTAGAGAAGTTACTTGCAAACCGGAAAAAAGAGGAGCAAGATATAAAAGAGAATGGCTTAAAATACAGTGACTAATTTTCAAAGCAGAAGAGCCCTTCAAAATTTATTTTAAATATTCTAATAACGAGAGTGTATTATTTAATTGTATTGACATTTAAAAAAAAAAGATCAGACGTCTTTCAGATAAAAGGAGAAAACTACTACTTGGATATCATCTATCCTGATGGAATATCCATAGAGCAACTAAAATATAAAGAGCTTCAGAGTCTTCTTCCTTGCATTCCACCGGTCTATCATGAATTCTACACAAACCTGAAGACAAACGCGGAGGCAACAGGTAATGATATTGGATAGGAAACAGATGAATGGGTGACTCAAGTGAAAGTTCTATGTTTTTTCGTACAAACTTAATATGTGACATAGTGGCCCAATTAACTTTTTTTGTATAAGAAAAGATTTTGTTGTTAATCTTTTGCTCATTCGACTTAGGGTAAGCTACCCAGTTGCCGGCATGTACCCAGTTATTGGCATCAGTCCAATTATTTGTGATTTATAAGAATTTCTGCAATATTGAAGCCATAGCGTGTCCATTCTATAATAGATGGCACCATCCGATTTTTTTATAGCGCAAAATTATCTGAATAATATTGTCAGTTGACAGTGTAACAGAGACCAGCAGTTGAGTGACCGTTGGATTTGTGTGTAATTACAGAATTTCTTTAGAAACTAAACCGTTATAAGGTATGATAAAAATTGATTATATTATTTTTGTATCCTTTAGTTAATGAATCTCTATGATTTAAGTATTATATTAGCTATTGCAATAAAAATATTAAATATTATATCTGTAAAAAACAAAATTTTGATGGTGCCGGTTACTGGGTTTTAAAATTTGTCTATATCTAGTAATTGGCATCAAGGCCAATCTTTGGTCTGAAGTAAATTTTAATTATGCTAGTAATTGGCAGTTTCCTTAATTTTGCAAAAAGAGTTTTTCGATTTTAAAAAGTAGAAATCAGTACGCTAATAAATAATATTAAAATTTATCAAGGCATTTATCAGGAATTTATTTTTATTAAAAAATATATTTTGAGCTTTTTTAAAAACATTTTAGAGAATTCTTCTTTTCTCTTGTAGATTATTCGATAATGCCCAAGGTAAAAGCAAATAGTAAATATGTTAAATCATATGATGAAATTATATTGCAAAACGCTTTAGAAGCCATTAACAATGGAATGTCTAAAAAGCAAGCGGCCGAAAAGTTTAATATACCAAGACAAACTTTGCAGTATCGTCTAAGCAATAAATTTAAAAAGCCAGGACATGGACCAACTTCTTACCTGACCTCGGAAGAAGAAAATATTTTGACAGAGTGGATTCTAGAAAGTCATAAAAAAGGTTTTCCTCGTAGGCGAGAAGATATCCAGAACGCTGTAAAATAATTTTTAGACAAGAATCCCAGACAAACTCCTTTTCAGAATAACATTCCTGGAAATCACTGGTATCAGTCTTTTATGAAAAGGCATCCTTGTTTAGTATCTCGTGTTCCTGAAGCAGTTACCAGTGCCAGCGCAAATGTATCAGAATTTGACATAAGGAAGTGGTTTTCGAATATAGAGTCTTATCTAAAAGAAAAATCATATTTCGAAATACTTACCGACCCATCAAGAATATTTAATCCAGATGAGACCTGCTTCTTATTTTGTCCAAAGGCAGACAAAGTTATTGCACCTCGAGGAACAAAAAATGTTTACCAAGTAGACCAATGAGCTGCAAAAGCAAATTTAACCGTTTTATTTACTTTTTCAGCTTCTGGTTCAATAATTCCCGCTATGATTATTTATCCATATAAAAGGCTACCAAGTAATATAGTCAGTAGCGTTCCAGAAGATTGGGGAATCGGTGTTAGTGATAATGGCTGGATTAAGGCCGAACTTTTCTATGAGTATGTGTCTAATATTTTTAATAAGTTTTTAACCCAAAACAATATTAAAAAACCTGTTATTCTATTTGTTGATGAGCACAAAACTCATCTCACTTATGAATTGAGTCAGCTGTGTACCAATCTACAAATTATTCTTATTTCGCTGTATCCTAACTCAATAAGGATTTTACAGCCTGCCGACGTATCATGTTTTAAACCATTAAAGAATAGTTGGAAGAAGGCTATTTTAGAATGACGAAGAGAAAAACCATTTGTACAATTAACAAAACAAAAGTTTGCGCCTATTTTACAAGAGGCTATAAACAAATTAAAAACTTCCACAATTTCTACTGGATTCAAAGCATGCGGCCTTTTTCCATGGAACAGTAATGCAATTGATTTTACAAAGTGTTTAGGAAAACAACAAAAGACCGAAAAACAGACTTTAACACTTAAAAAGGAGTGTGAATTATCTTATGCGGATTTTTGCGAAATAGTAAGTTTAGAAAAACTGCAAGAATTAGAAGATTATACTGATGCAAAAACTGATGAACATTTTCAACTACTCCTAAAAATATGGAAAAAATTTCAAATTACGAACACGGAAGAAAATAATTTGGATTCCGAAAACAATTTGGATTTTGTTGCAGATACCTCTATGATTACTATAGAGGAAATTGATTTACCCGACGTTCCAATATTTGATGATAATATTGTAATACCTCAGATCACAGAGGAAATTTATATAGCCAGTACACCAATAATGATGGATGATGATATTGCTATTCCCGGAACTTCAGCTCAAGCTTACCCAAATGAAAGTTTACTTGACTGTAGTAGTTTTGACGATATTACTGATACAAATGAGACTGATTTTGTAGTAGAGCATTCTAATAAGAATAATAATAATCAACCACAAAACTCAATCAACAATCAATCACAATCAACCAAAACTCCCACAGAGGATCAACCAAACTGTGTGTCGAATACTAGCTCGAGCATAGAATTTAAAGATTATTTGATGTGGGCAAAAACTCCTGAAAGAAAAGGTAAGCTTCAGACTGAAAGACTTCCTTTTGTAATCACATCAAGTGGTTGGAAAAAAATTTATGAAGAAAAGCAGAGGGATAAGACAGAAAAAGAATTGAAAAAACAAGAAAATAAAATAAAGAAGGAAGAAAATAAATCAAAAAAAGAAGAAAACAAGTTAAGAAGAGAACAAAATAAAATGAAAAAAATTGCGAATAAACCCAAACATATCAGAAATATTTTAAAGGAGGCAGCAAATAATAACCATTTAATACCAACACAAACTTCATTCAGTTCATTGCCAACAAATAATAAAATTTTAAATAAAGGAATATGCTTTAGTTGTACAAAAAAATTTTCATTAATCAATTTTGGAATACAGTGTCAAAAATGTTCCAGAAGTTACCATTGTAGTTGCCTAAAAAAAGCTAAGACATATAAAGACTTTTATGTTTGTAAAGTGTGTACCACACGTGGCTTGGCATCTTAAGTTGTCATCTTATATTTTTACATTTTATATTTATGTTTCTCATTTTTGTACGTGTTAGGCTCATTTTTATTTCTCTCTTTTGTATTTAATAAAAAGTTATATTAAGATTTATTATTTTTTGAACAATATACCTACCTACCTAGGCTACATACCCACTAAACCGTAAGAACGTGCCTATCTGAATTTAGGTGCCAATAACTGGAATCCTTGGTATGCCAATTACTAGACTCAAGTGCCAATAACTGGTGAAATAGACCTTTTCTTAAAAAACAATTTATACAAAGTAATTCAGATGGTATTTGAATAAAAGGACGCCACTATTATAATCTAAAAATACTAAGAACTCTGTATGTGAAAATACAACTAACAATGTTTTGAATACTGTTTTTAAAATACAGTTACCTAAATTTTTTTGCTTAAAGTGCCAATAACTGGGTACTTTACCCTATATAGTGTATAAAGTTCCAGGAATGTTTGTATAAGTGAATATAATAATACCACTTAGGCTATTCTGCTTCTGCGCGACTCAAATAATCTGAACACATTTCAGATGATTTTTTTAATTTTTTTTTTATTAATTATGCAACGGGAATACACTGAAATCACCACTCATTGAATAATTTAATCTTTTTTATACAATATTATTATAGGCTAACATAATGTTGTTTTATGTTGTTTCTAAATAGTATAGTAAAAATAGGAATGGAGTAAAATACTAATACTATAGTTTATTTTTATGAACGAGAGAGTAATTAGCATAATTTTAACTGGTAGCTCCGACCACTCCATGGGCGTGCTCAAGATTAATTGAAAAATTACTTTGAATAATTGTAAAAAATAAATGAATTATTTCAGTGTTATAAAGTGTTATGTGTATGTAAACAAAAGTGACCCCTTTTATCACACACTATATTAGAACTGACTGGCCTACATTAAAAAGGGTTTTAAAAAATTCACATTTTTTTTAATTTTTAAAAATTGCAAAAGAAAAAAAGAGTTTTTAAAACCGTCTAAGGTATGTTAAATGGATGAATAAAAATATTAATATAAAACTTACAGCTACTTGTTACAAATCCAAATCAGATTCAGAAGATGAACTTTCAGAACCAAGATTTATAATAACTGGCTCGATCATTTTATCAGTAATATTGTCCAGCTTCCACATTTTTTCCTCTTCTTTAATAGTGTGATTTACTGCCTTTTCCCAGTTTTCAGGTTTTACATTATTTACGGCCTCCAAAAACAACTGTTTAACATCATGAATTTTAAAAGTGGTATTTTTTCTTGAAACTTCACTCTTTATCTGTGCCCATACCAGTTCAATCGGGTTTAATTTACAATGATATGGTGGGGATCTAAGTACTGTCATTCCACGATTTTTGGCAATTTCATCAATTTCGTATTTTTTAAATTTTTCTTTATGAAGGACACACAACGAATAAAGTTCCTTTCTTATAGATCCGGGATGGTACGTAATATTTTTTGAACTCAGCCAATTCTGCAAGTCTTTTTTTAACCACTTGGTTGTGGGCAGGATTAATGGCCCCAGATTATGACGATTTAAACTATATGGCACTAAAATTAATTGAAGAGTATGATATATGGGGTCTAGAAGTAAATAAAAAGAAAACCGAATACCTGTGCATTGGAGCAGAACAAAAAGATCTCATATTAGACGATAACACTACGATAAAGCACTGCTGTGACTACAAATACCTAGGTATCACTATTTCACAAGATGGAACATTAGACAAAGCCATAAGAGAGAGAAATACGTCAGGGAGAAAAGCCATCACAATGTTAAACACCATTTTATGGGACCAATCCATCAGCAAAGAAAATAAAAAGAGGATATATGAGACTATAGTAAAAAGTATCACTTTATACAGCTGTGAGGTATGGCCACTGAAAGAAAGAACACTGTCAACGCTGAAAGCGACGGAAATGGATTTTTGGAGAAGAGCCGCAGGAAGATTTGGAAGAGAAAGGATTACCAACGAACGCATTAGAGAAATAATGGGAATCAAACGAACAATCACAGATGACCTAACAACAAAACAACTTATCTGGTTTGGACACTTACAAAGAATGGACGAACAACGAATGCCAAAAGAAATACTAAAGTGGCAACCAGAAGGAAAGAGAAAACGAGGTAGACCGAGAAAAAGTTGGAGCGAAGGAATAAATAAAGAACTGAGAGAGAGGGCCATAGAAAAAGATCTATGGAACAACCGGTCTAAGTGGCGATTGGAAGTCGGAAAACGGCGGAGAACGTTATAAACCGACAAGTAGTAGTAGTAGTACGTTGTGGGCAGTCCTTCTATAAGTCTGGAGTGATAACTTGCATTATCCATTACTATTACACAGTTCTTAGGAAGAAGATCTATCATTTGTTCGAACCATTCTTAAAAGACATCAGCGTTCATGTCTTCATGGTAGTCACCGGTACGAGTTGATTCAAAAGTTAATAAACCACCTTCAACAAAATCGTCTGAACTGCCAATGTGTACTATTATCAGCCTGCGTCCCTTTCCTGATGGTGGGTTTAAACCAGTAGATAAGTTATTTACAAAAGCGTGCCTTTGACTTGTAACAGTTTCATCCTGCCAAAATTTATTTGGTGTATGACCCTCGATGATCCATGTTTCATCAAGATAAAATATTTTTCTTTTTTGGTTTCTCATTTCCTTTATGGTTCTTAGAAAATGTCTTCTCCATATGACAATATCGCTTCTTTCTAATAAAATAGACTTTCTGGGATTCTTTTTCCAGCGGAAGCCTATTTCTTTTAAAAGTTTCCATAACGTACTTCGACTCATTTCTGGGTAATCCTTATCATCTCGAACTGAGACAAGAACTTTATCCAATGTTGGAAATTCTTGTCTAAAGAAGAATTCATGCACTTTCCGTCGAAGTCCTTCTTTAAAATGATATTCTATTTGAAATTTTGGTTTCCCTGGAGCATTACGTGGCATTTGAAAACTACCACATTTCTCTTCTTTAATAACTCTGTAAATCGTAGATTTCCCAACACCAAGTGTACTGCTAACTAACTCAACGGTCTCGTCAACACTTTCACATAAACGTTTGTCTGTAAATGATTTAAAACAATTAAATATTAATGTTTTTTCATTAACTGTTAGAGGACCAATTTTTCGGCGTTTACACGGCACTTCCAAATTTTCCATAACACTAGTATACACAATAAACTGCACCTTGCAACTGAAGTACCTACTTTTAGTGAACTGTTAAGAATTTTGAATACGCCACTTGGACCTTCCTACAAAATGGAAAAACCCACTATCACATTTTCTTTGGAATAAGTTTAGAAGGTAATTATCTAGTCAATTACTGTCGTAGATTCCTGGAATTAAAGAATTAAATGTTTGATTGTTGAAACCCTTACTTCGTGGAATGCACTCATTTCAGATAAAATAAAACGTTTTATTTTATCTAAAGAGTTAAACTTTATTTTGCAAATAGGTAGATACTTATTAAACTTTTATTGGTTATATATAACCAATAAAATAAACATCTTACATTTCTTGCAAATTCATTAGTACCTGTTAACCTCCATCACTCCGACACTGGCAACCTTATTTAGGGATTAGTAATCCTCACAACTATTGTATTCTATTCTGCTCCAACCTTTATACCTGGTGGTCATACTCAATTTAAAATTGTTTTCCTATATACTTCTGTAAACTTGTTGACAAATATCTGTTTTTCATTGAGTCACCCGTATCAACAGTTTAGGGATTTGCATACATAATTTATGGTTTTATTACTCTCTCATACATAAAAATACACTATAATCATACTAATCATAATCATCTTCCATTTATATTAACATTCAATTAAAATCGTTTTTAAACGTCCGACTTAAATATGAATTGTTTATAATTTCAACATACAAAAAACATGTTCATGGTAAAAAAAATATTTTATTTTGCCCATCCCAGCCACTTGCTTAACAAATTAAGGCAGTTAACCGTTTGGAGTAACATTTTATGTTCGAAGCAGTGCTCACTACATTTGAAACCGTACAGGTACGAGTAGGTTGCAATTTCAGAGTAAAAAGGTAAACTGGATAACACGAAATAATAAACTGCTCATTTTATTACACGGAACACTATTTTACAACAAGAAAGATAGGATATTGTGTATCTAGTATATATAAAGAAGTTGGTATATGTATTAGCGGATAACTTTAGTTGGTAAGATAAAGTAGTTTATAAAAACAATAAATTAAAAATAATTTAATATGGCAATATCCCGGTTCACTAGGCAATCTATTTTGTAGAAACCTACTATGCTTAATACACAGCTCAATTTAATAAAAATTGAATAATTGTGTCTAAATATTATGTTTCTGGATGTTCTGAGCCCAAAAAACTAAGGAAGTCGTATAAGGAAGATCTAAAACTGTTTTCTTATGGCATGTCCAAGTTAAACATTGTATTTATATAGGATTAAACTACGAACATAAACGGAAAACTACTAAACAATTACATAGATATAAATAATGACATTATGGCAATGAGACCCATTTAACGAGCAGGATTGTTGGAATCGAGCCAATACACTTTTCAGGAACTGGACTTCCCACCCATATCGATATTGTAGTTGCTAGTAACACAGGACTTCAAACAGAAATCCAAGCTTTAAATACAGAAATAGCAGAACACAACCTCATACTACTGAAGATAGGAACATGGGAAATTATAAAAGGCTTGTGAGCAATAAAATAAACAACGTCCCAGTGGTAAAAAACTCATAAGAAATAAAAAAAAAGAATCCTAGAATTTGAGAACATCAAACAGGAAGCACTCGGGAACAGCACTACAAAAGAGGAAACAGAAATACATATAGGATAGTGTAAGGACATAAACCAGAATATAAAGGACACGATAAAGTAAAATAACAGGCATAAAAAAAACAGCTAGACGGACAAAGAACTGGGAGGACAAATACAGGGCAAAATGCAGATATAAACACGGCACTCCAAACACTAAGTTACAAAGACTACTAAAAAATGACAGAAAACCCATTTCACAATACACAGCGACAGACAATGAAATTGTCCACTGCATTGAGAAAAAAGCCGAGATAATGAGAAACTGAGAATCTTTGCACTCTCGATAGAGAGTGCACACTAAATTATCAGCCAGACAAAGATAAAAACTTCATAGAAGCTGTCAAAAAACAACAAGAAAGTCCTGTGGAAACAAACGAGATCATCACTCCAATATCACCAGAAGAGATAAACAAACTAATAAAAAAGAGTTTGCCAATAAAAGCACCTGGTCTGGATCAGATAACAAATAGAGCTCTGAAATACTTACCGGCGAGAGCCATAGTATTTCTAACAAACATAGTAAATGAGATTCTAAGATATAGGCTCTTCCATAAACGATGCAAGAAAACCCATGTCATGATGATTCCCAAGCCAAAAAAGGACAACAAAATCTACCAACCTATTTAGATGCACTTATTTTAATGTCCATGCTTCCAAGCCATAGAAAAGAGTAGTGAATACGTAACACCGAAGCATTATTAGGCGTAGTGCTAACATTATATCCCGACAACCAAGAAACCTTTCAAGTTTAACGAATGATACACGTGCTATTTCAATACGCGTTTTAATTTCTTTGGTTTGGTGTACATTTGATGTTATCCATGTTCCTAAGTATTTGTAGGTATCCACACTCTCAATGACAGTATCCTTAACAATCAATTGGATGTTTGTATCTGCTGATTTATTCATGATTATGCATTTAGTTTTCTTTTAATTTATTCTTAGTCCGTATTTATTAAGTGGTTGCATCACGTTCTGTAAATTATTGTTGTTATCCGTCATTATTACTGGATCATCTGTATAACGAAAGTTATTCAAAACTTCTGCATGGATAGACTAGATAGATTCTATTCAATCTGAGAGCACTTCTTTAAATACCACTTCTTCAAGAGTAATGGTGACAGCACGCAACCCAGGCGGACTCTTCTCTGTATTTTGATATCTCGAGCGTTCTGGTTGTCAACTCTTACGTTGGCAGTTTGATTCCGATATAGATAAGATAAAATTTTCATATCACGACTTTATATATTTTTGATTTTTAATATTTCTACAAGCTTTTTATGTTGAACCTTATCAAAAGCCTTTTCAAAATTTACAAAAGCTAAATATATGTCCTGATTTATATTTATTCATCTCTGGGCCAGCACATTTAAGCCGAACGAAGCATCTCTTGAGCCAAAATGTGTGTCACTAATTTCATGTTCAAGAGTTTTAGAAATTCTGGAAATTAGCAAAAAATGCACCTACTAACCCAAACACAGAAGAGAATACGAAATCTCTTCACACCGACCTGAAAGCATTCTTTAAAGAAAAACAGTGTTTTTTCCAAAATTTGTTTCAGGGTTGCAATCTGATGAATTTTCGATTTGCCACTTCTGAAACC
Organism: Diabrotica undecimpunctata; assembly: GCF_040954645.1. Classification (NCBI taxonomy): domain Eukaryota; kingdom Metazoa; phylum Arthropoda; class Insecta; order Coleoptera; family Chrysomelidae; genus Diabrotica; species Diabrotica undecimpunctata. Next base: position 116,555,556 of record NC_092807.1, on the reverse strand, counting down.
AGCCCGGTATTTTCCTACTATCCGTTCCGTTCCTACAGCGTGAAAAATATTTTTTACGCTGTATTTAGAAGCGTTATTTCTCTGTGGTTAGAACATTCAAAGATATCTTCTTTTTTGTGTATGGTCTAAAGTATTCCAATCATTGGGGAGAGATTTCTGTATCCATACTTCTTTTATAAGCTGCTGTAATGCCATTGTGGTATCATGGCCACCTTCTTTATATAGTTCAGCTGTAATTGACTATCAGCAGGTTAATAATTATTACATCCCACATACGATAATGGTGCATATGTATGCTTCATAGACTTTAGGAAGGCCTTTGACCGAGTGCAGCATATGAAGTTAATAGATGAATTAAAAAACATCAATTTAGACAAAAAAGACATTGAGTTTATTAAGGCTATATACTGGAACCAGAAAGCAGTAGTAAAGGTGAACGATATAGAAACAAATAATATACCGATTGCGAGAGGGGTTAGGCAAGGATGCGTCTTGTCTCCGACGCTTTTCAACGTGTACTCACAGGTCATATTCAGAAAAGCCTTATGGGAAAAAAAAAGAGGGAATGAGAATTGGTGGAGAAATCATAAACACCATAAGATTTGCAGATGACACGGTAATTATGGCTGAGAGTATAGAAGAACTACAAACTTTACTAGATGCAATAAATAGTGAATGCATTCAAATGGGACTTGACATCAACACAGATAAGACCAAATTTATGATAGTATCAAGGAGTCCAATAAATAATGAACAACTAACTCTTGGTGGACAGCAAATAGAGAGAGTGACAAAATATAAATATCTGGGAGCTTACATCAACACAGAATTAGATCCAGACCAAGAGATCCGGGTACGAATAGAAATGGCAAGGGCAGCGTTCTTAAAATTCAAACAATTGTTCTGTGACAAAAATCTGAATACTGCGCTGAGACTGAGGTTTGTTGAATGTTACGTCTGGTCGCAACTATTGTATGGGGTAGAAACATGGACACTAAAAGCGCAAATAGTTAAAAAGATTGAAGCCTTTGAACTTTGGATATACCGGAGAATGTTGAGAATTCCATGGACTGCCAGGGTCACCAATGAGGAAGTGCTGAGAAGGATGGGTCGAGACTAAAAATTGTTGAGAACGATAAAAGTACGCAAGACTGCATACCTTGAACACATACTAAGAAATAATAAATATAGTCTTCTGCAGGTCATCATGCAGGGTAGAGTCGATGGCAAAAAGGGAATAGGTAGAAAGAGGAAGTCATGGCTGCGAAATATTCGAGACTGGACAAACATGACTGTAGACGAATTATTCCACGTTGCAAAAGACAGAGGAGCTTTTAAAAATGTGATCGCCAACCTCCGTTAATGGGGACGGCATAGGAAGAAGAAGACATACGATAATAGTATGTCTTTTATACAAGAATTTTATAATTTTGTATATTGCTAAAGTTTAGACACGTCCCTGTATTTCAATATTTTATTTCGAGAAAACAATTGGTATAGTATATAAAATAAGAATTAAATATTGTGTATAAATGTTTAATATTACTTTTTTTATTAAACAAATAAAGATAAGATCAGATACAGAAAATCAACATCTGCTGCAACACATAAAAGTCAAATTACAAAATTTCCACTTTTCACTATTTCTATTTGAAATAATAGTTTTCGCAGGGATATTAAAAGGTTTGGCAGTTAAGAGGATTTCATTTTGAGTGTTAAGTACTTAATTGTTCCCGCTCGAAGACTAAGTGTTTCTGTTGTCTGCTTGCTGAATAGTCAAATTGCGGTTAGTACACGAATCCAGGGCTGGGAAGCTGCATCACAGCCAATTACTTTGCAACCTTAGCGCAACCCAGATGCTGAGGAGTGCTTTTGTTGCCGTCGATAATCTAAGTGCCTCTTCCTCTCTTTACTGCAGCTTCTGGTCTTTGATGGTGTCTACGTTAAAAGAACGCAATACGGTGTTTTTAATCACGTTTTCTGCTCGTTCAGGGATTTTCTATTTAAAGAGTTTGTTCGGATTAAAATAGCCATCTTTTGTGGTAGAGCTAAGCTTTAAAAACGGATTTTGTGTAGAGTACATTTGTGTAGGGATAAGTTAAGTACGTTATTTATAAAATAATTAAACATTTTTATTATGACATTTGTTATCATGCTGAATAACATACAGATAATATATATAAAATATAAAAAAGATATAATTTATTCATTTATTTTTTTAATTGTATTTTACATAATATTACTTTCAAATCTTAATAACCATAAATTTAAGTACCAATTTTAAATTATGTCTTGAATTTATTACACACTTATAAACATAATACAAAACAAAATAAAATAATTAAAATAAACAAAAAGTAATAATAAAAGTGATATTATAAAGGTTTGAAACTGTGTTCATGTGGCAATTTAAATTATTATGTTTATATTAAATTAAGCCACAATTGACTGTATGGAAAACTACATTTTATAATTTTTTTTCATGTTTCGATTTCCACTGACTTACTTGGCCTTGATCTTGTAGGCATATAGCCTTGCTAATTGTGAGGGTGGCACTCTCAGGGTGATATCAAATTGTGATTGTTGTGTGCGTATATTGTATTATTTTTTCATGCATTATCTTTATGTATTACCTATTTATGTATTTTTTATTCTATTAAGTATTACGTAAGAGTCGGCGTAGAAGGACGTAGAGGCAGATGACGCTCACCTATCCGATGGTCAGATCAAGTACAGAAAGCCACTGGAGAGACGTTTTCCGAGTCCATGAGAGCAGCCCAAAATCGCAAGAGATGGAGAGAATTGACAGCCCGCATTGTAGGAAATCAGATCCTCAGCAATGAGGAAACGACAAGAGAGAGAGAAGAGTCGGCTAATGGTGCGCATCGAGTAATTGTGCGCATCAAAGTTTCTAATCTCCTATTTAATAAAATGGCAAAAACTATATTGTCACGGAATCTGTTAGCAACTGCCATGTGTATCCCACAAAAACTAACATCTAGAGATACTTTACCGATTGGCAGTTATCGTTTATATGTTTTCGCGTGATAATTGGCGTGATTGTTTGTCTGAGAAAATAATCGGTAAGTTTTTTTTTTTGACAGAAATGTAGTTTACAAAATACATGGTATTTATTTACCATTTTAGACACTGGTGTAGTTATTTCTGCCCGATTCTTTTTTGCTTTTATTTAATTATATGTTATGTGGTGAAGTGCATATATTAGTGCGCATTGCGAACTATTTGCCAAAAAGGTATATAAAGGCATTTTGTTACTTTTTGTGACTGTCATAGATTCTGTCAATGAAATTGAATACAGATTTTTCAATCAAGCGATCCTTCTTAACGTTCTACAACAAAATAAGTCTAAACGTTTATATAACATGTATTATTTAGAATAACCATTATTTTCCGCATGCCACAATATCAACGAAATACCACAAATGCGTTCAGGGATGCTGAAACTAAAAGCACGGCTCTAGTTTCGTAAAAAATGGTGGTAAAATAGGAAAAGCTGGAAGAAGGTTCATTATTTCAGAATTTTATATCCGAAAATGTAAGAAATTTGTTGATAATGAACGTGATATCGTAAATCTTTATGTTGGGTAGCGTTGCATCTTTTTCCTCGATCAAGTAAAACAATTATTAGAACACGTTTTAGAGTTGGCGAAATTATTTCATGGTTTAACCGGAAGCCAACTGAGAAGACTTACATTCTCATTTGCGAATGCTAGTCATATTAAACATAATTGTAATGTTAGGATACGGATAATTCAATATAATTTGGCCGAGATATTTAATAAAGCATACATGCATACTGCTACAACATACAACGCACAAGCAGGCTTTCAACTTATCATTTACCTCTTGTAGCTGATGATGAACGGCTTTCGTTCACCTTTTCCAGCAACAACAAAACTTAAGTTTTAATACAAAAGATAATAATGCTGCAGTTCTAAGTACACGCCCAGCAGCAGCATTTTGAATAGTCCGCTTCCGAAACCACTCCAAATAAAAAAGACTTGCCGGAAAAAACAAAAATCTCAAAAATTCACAGAAACGCCTAACAAAGAAAAACTTAAGATGAAAATTGAAGAAAAAGTAAGGCAATATTTAAACCAGTGTCAAAATTGTCAAAGCGGCAAAGAGAAACTGTGCGATTATGATGAGTTGGACGATCTCTTGTCAGATGAAAATGACTTCTGTATATGTGGTTATGGTAGCAAAAAAGATGAGGTATAGTACAAGTGTTGGATATGTTTTCACTGGGCTCATGCCATGTGTACATAAGAAGATAGTCCAGAAGGATATATTTGTGACTTCTGCGATGTTTAGATTTTTTAATATATCTTTAACTTGGTTTGTTATCTTTTTTCGTATATTTGATTGTACCTTTAATATTTATGTTTAATAAACTACATTTTTAAAGATTTCATTATTAAATTCTGTAATCCAGTTCTCTAGTAAACATTGACACAATGTTCACTAGAGAAATAAATAACATCATTACAATTGATTGGTATAGAAAGAAATGTAGCTCTAGGAGATAACTTAACTACCATTATTACCACAAGTCAAGCATGAAAGTTAATCTAGTGAAACAAATGACCACAAAAGTTTATAAACTGGTTGACCCTGTTTTTAGAAATAATAGTCTCAACATCCTTTTACAATAATTGTTCCTAGATAATTTTTACCTCGAATCCCAAGTCAGGAAAATCATCTTCAATACATTCTCTGTTATACTTAATACACAAGAAAATCTTCCCCAAAATACAGGTGCTATAAAAGTTAGCTCTGATTCCCATTCATTGACTAACAATATTCCTAAAATATCATTTGTATCACTTTTAATAATTAAGGATGCCACTAGTGTTGGCCAAAATTGGTCTTGGTCTTGCAGTCTTGGTCTTGTTCTTGCGTTTTTGCAAGACCAAGACCAAGACCAAGACCGCCTAATTTTAGCAAGACCAAGACCAAAACTGACCGTGCAAAATTTATGCAAGAACAATACTAAGCCTGCGAGACTCTTGCGTCTTGCAGTTAGGACTAAGTGTGGTTTTAGCGAGTATAGTAGTTCGGGTATATGCTTAAAGACTCTATGAAACGCAAAAAAATATGTAATAAAAATTGAAAAACTGGACTTATGCGCATTACAAACAATACCATAAACATACATACCGAATTAAAATATTCATTAAAAAAACACATTTGACACATGCTCACAGGTCATAATCACAACGTAAAATAAAATATTTTGTACATTCTTTTCCAGCAGACAACTTCTTCGCTCTGAAATTAATTGTCCATATTTTGAGAATAGCCGCCCTCTAATCATAAAAATAATCTTCGTGCATTGCGACGCCGACAGTAATATCGTATCGATATTTTTTAAAATATGTCACCCTAGCTAGTAAAAAATATAATTGTTACGGACACCCACTTAATAATTCAATGTTTTTCCCATTATAATTTAGTCAGGAGGAATCTAAATAAACAAATCTTATCGGCCTAAGACTATAAATTATTTCTGCTGAGTGTGCGATGAGATAATTCGGCTAAACAAAATTTGCTGAAAGAGTGCGGCTAATATTTAAAAGTAACGAGACAAATTAATAACAGATAATGTCGACTATCGTGTAAACAAAATACCGAAGTATTTAGAATAACGAAGTAACGATACATAATTCTCGGTTTGTTATTAGATACGTAGGGTATTGGATAGTAACGAAGATAAAGTAACTAGTAGAATAGTAGTTACTTTTTCGACATCACTTAACTTCATTCCCAATTGAGCTTTCCTTTGAGTCTAATGTAATAATTTTTTTCATCTACTCTTTGTTGTTCCCGAAGTGACAAGTTTACAATTTGACATGAGGGACAAAGATTCAAATGGTTCTAGTCGGAGTAGTGAGCGTTGGAGTTATAGATCTAAAAGACCTAAAAACAAATTTGATGAGTTTTTCGAAATAGTTCATGCATCCCAAATTGCTTTGTGTACATTGTGCCTACATAGAAAGGTTAAAATGAGAATAATCAGCAGAAACACGTCAGATTTAAGGAAGCATCTAATATCTTTTCACAAAAAGGAATTACAAATATTTCTTCCTGAAAAACCAAAATTTGGTGGAGATATCACAAGCTTTTTAATAACCTCTAGAAAAAGTGGACATGTAAAAAATATACTTATTACCTTATTATCAATTACATATATTATGTACCTGCTACTTTATTATTTGGTAAATTAATGTATTTATTAAGTAGGATCTTATTAACTTAAAATAACTTGTTTTGATTACCATTTCTTTTTTAACTATTCTTTATTTTTTCAAGTTAGTTTTTTATATAAAAGTAGAGATAAGATTGGTAAAAACATTTATTTTGCTTTAATAAGTGGATTATAGTTTGTTATCTTATCACCTATAAAATCTGTTGCCTTGATACATGTATGTGGATGTTTTACCCATCATGTCCATCAATCTCTTTCTAGGCAGATAATGTTCTTTAAAATACAGGCATGCTTATGTCATTAATTTGTTTTCTTTTAACCATGTTTTAGCACATGTAAGCTTAGTAAATGCAAAAATTTATTAACAAACAGATTGACTTCCGTGGGGCCTGGTAGATAGCTGAGTTAGTTAGAGCATAGGCACGGATCGCTTAGATCGTGGCTTCAAACCCCACCCGGTGTCAGTTGTTTAGACATTTATTAATTTGGTCAGTCTTTATTATAGCTATGTTAATTTAAGCTTAAATACTCTGTTACATTGTTCTAAGATTTAAAGTAACCTTTAATAAATAGCAATAGGCTAACGGGTAACTGCAAGACTTACAAGACTCTTGCTGCAAGACCAAGACCAAGACCAAGACCGGGAGTGCAATACCAAGACCAAGACCAGGTGTATTGGCGCAAGACCAAGACCAAGTCTCGTCTTGTTCTTGCATTTGAGCAATACTAGATGCCACCCACAAATTAACCAGAAATTTTGCCCAATACTTACCATATGTAAAAATTGGTTATAAAAGTACTATAATAGTTCTGGCATCTTTGTACAAGCCATTTAAAGACAAAACATAAAACTCTCATAATTTTGAAAAACAATTATACGATCAAAACTCAAAAAATAGTAAATATAGGAGATACTTCGGAAACAAATTTTAAAAAAATTGTAACGTGTAGTGTGTTTTATTAATGTTTTTTGTCCGTTTAAATTTAATTAAGGAAATCGCCCTTTATCTTAACATCGTATATAAAATTTTAATAGAGGTGAAAACCAATTAAATTAGGATATTATATTATATTAATTTTAAAGTGGCGATGTACTAGAAGGTTATTAGTTAACTTTTTTATTTCCAATTTTCAGTTTGTATGTGAAAAAATGTTTTAAGTTGATCAACACTTGAGCACTGCAACGCATAAATCTCGTGCACAAAAGCTTCAAGATTCTGTTCAGCAGCTCATAACTACAAATTAACGAAAGTTTCTTACCAACAAAATTTGAATAAGGATCTCTGCACTTTGTTGATTGGTTGCAATATTCCAATTGCAAAATTGCATAATCCATTATTCAAACAATTTTTAAAATAGTACTTCAATAATGATGTTGTACAAGTTTCTTCTGCTACGAAAAAAATATGTAGATTTCAGCATGCAATTTACTGTTGAGCGATTGGGAATAATACAATATGGATATCGGTTGACGAGACGACTTACGTTAAAGGACGGTGTATTGCAAATTTGGTTATAGGAAGTTTAAACGGGAGTTAGTGGAGCACCGGATATTTAGTGTCCGTTAAGGAGTTGCAAAAAACGAACAATGTAACTATTTGTAGGTTTGTAAATGAATGTCCGAGTAATTTTTTTTATTTCAACCGATACCAACTGAATGATCAAAGCTGGACAGCATTTAAAAATATGTTTTTTAAATTTGATACACGGTACCTGTTTAGCACATGCTTTAAATGGAGTAGCAGAAACTGTAAGGACAGAATTTCCAATGGTCAATACCCTTGTATCAAATATAAAAAACATATTCGATTCGACCGTTACTTGATGGAAATTCATTTTATGTAACAATAAAACACTGAAAACTTTGTTTTCAAAACTTTCACAAAATTCATTTTAAATTCTTATCACTACAGCTGTTTCGGCTGATTGCCTTTCTCAAGTGATCTGTTTTTGGCATGGGTTTACACTTTATAGTCTCTAATGAAATGTTTGTTTTTAAGTCTGATAATTTTTAAATCTAAAAAATTTATGGATTGATTTTGTTCTGTTTCTATTGTAAATTCAATATGACTATGAAGAGAATTAATATACGATAAAAATTGGTCGAGTTGCCTGTTAGTTCCTGTGAAACATACCAAAAACTTTTTAGACCAAAATAGTACAAATCCAATCATTACATCTGAAATTTTACATCTTCTTGAAGTTTGCATAAACCAGGACTACTTTGAATTTAATAATGGATTATATACAAATAACAGTGCAGGACTTATAATGGGCAATCCTCTAAGCACATTGCTGTCAGATATTTTTATGGATCATCTAGAGACAAAGATTTCAAAATATCCCATATTCAAATAGTTTTTATATTGGTGGAGATACGTAGATGACGTACTGGTATGTTTCACAGGAACTAACAGGCAACTCGACCAATTTTTATCGTATACAACAGAACAAAATCAATACATAAATTTTTTAGATTTAAAAATTATCAGACCTAAAAACAAACATGACTTCTTCATATTTCATAAACCTACCCATACTGACACGACTCTTCACAATTCATCATCCCATCCCACACAACATAAACTGGCAGCCTATCATAGTATGTTACATAGATTAACAGCAATTTCTATGTCAAAATACAATTTTGAGACCGAATTAAATATCATTAAGCAAATAGCATTAAACAATGGATACAACGAACAAACAATTAATAAAATGTTAAATCAAAAACTCCACAAGAAAGCCCTGAACTTAGTATTTCCACCACCAGAGAAAAAACCCAGTACCTTCTGCTGAATTACATATACAGGCAAAATATCAACAAAAATAGCCAAACACATAAAAAAGAAAGGCATAACACCAGCTTTCAAAACAAATAACAATCTAGGCAAATATATTAAAAACAACAAGAGCCAACATAAAAAACACTTACACAATGATGTGTACAAACTTAAATGTGGCGACTGCCCAAAAACTTACATTGGTCAAACGGGTAGAAATTTTAACAAACGAATAGCAGAACATAAAAGGGCTGTCAATAATAGAAAAACAGATTCTACATACGCACTTCACCTTCTAGATCATAATCATTCTTTTAATGACGAATTTAAAATTCTCCACATTCAAAATAAAGGCCTTAAGCTATCTTTGTTAGAATCTATATATATATATATATATATATATATATATATATATATATATATATATATATATATATATATATATATGTATATATATGGGTGTCTGGGGGCTCGGGAGACTGAGACCTCGGAAGCCCTGAAGAAGACATCAGAGAGGATGTCGAAAGCTCGGCAAAATGGATATCGACGCGGTTCAACCCGGAAGACTGGTGAGTTTAATATTAATTTTTATAATAATATTAATCTTAGCTCTAAGTTTAATTGTACTAACCGCGGAAATCTTTCCGAACATTTTATTCGCCTCTACGGGGAGGAATTTTACCAGCTCACTAAATCATATAGTAAACTACTACTACGTAAAAATCGTCTTCTTTGTGATTTAACTTTCCTTAAAGCCTGCCGAGACCATAAAGTCATTCCCAAATTTCTGAAACTTAAACACCACACTTCTTCTTCTTCTATCTCCCAAATTCTTAGGAAAACCAGTTTTGCTCTTCTCCGTGAAGCTATTCATTCCACTAGACGAAAACTAGATGTCACAAATAGAAATATTTTCAATATCTGGTCTTCTATTCATTCTTTCAATGTACATCCTATATTATGGGACAGTTTCGACCGTATCAATACACAATCAGCCCTAAACACTTTCGAATCTAAGAGTGAAACTCAGAAGCGCAAATTATTGCATCTCATTTCCGAACAAATTCCAAAAACCTCAACGCTGGAACCCACTACAGTGGTCCATAACTTTTCTGATACCCCTATTTCTGCCATTGCCACTCAAGCTTTAGCAAAAGGTTTCAATTACTCTGTTACCCCAAGTCACATTCCAATTGAGACAATCATCTGTCAAACTGAAGAAGCCATCTCCAGTTTATCTTCCGAAGATGCTGAAATAACCAGACAAGACATCTCTAGAGTTCTTAGAAACTCAAAGCCTCCTGCTCAGAACATTAGCCAATCCGAGAAAAAAGCCCTGAAAGAACTTCGGTCAAATCCAGATCTAGTCATTCTTCCCGCCGATAAAGGAAACGCCACCGTCATCCTAAACACTTCTTCTTACATCAATAAACTTTCAAATCTCGTTAACACTCCAGACTACAAACCAATTCCTAATAATCCAACAACCTATCTGGAGAAAACAACCAAAGCCATTATCAATAAGACCTCTCTTCCTGTTGACATCAAAAAATCCCTAATTCCTCGTGAAAAGTCTTCAAGAACACCTCGAATATATGGCCTCCCCAAAATTCACAAACCCGATATTCCTCTACGACCCATTGTCAGTGCATACAACTGCCCTACACAACCATTGGCCAAGTATTTGGCCAAAACTCTACAACCTTTCGCCGAAAATGCTTCATCCTTCGTCAAAAACTCTTTTCATTTCATCGAACTTCTTAAACAATACCCTATATCACCGTCAGACATTCTAGTAAGTTTCGATATTGTCTCACTTTTTACAAACATTCCTATAGATGAAACTCTAAACATTCTGAAAACTAAGTACAGTATCCAACAAGACCACTTATCTCTCATTAAACATTGTATGTCCAACACCTATTTTATCTTCCAAAATCAATTCTACAGACAAATAAATGGTGCCCCAATGGGCTCCCCTCTATCTCCAGTGATTGCCAATATCTTTATGGAAGACTTCGAAACCCGAGCACTATCCACATCAATGCTCAAACCCACATGTTGGCTACGATATGTTGACGATACATTCGTTATTTGGCCCCATGGCAGGGATGCTTTGGTGTCTTTCCAAACCCATCTGAATGGTATACATCCTAGTATCCAGTTCACGATGGAGGTGGAAACTGATTCATCCCTACCGTTTCTCGATGTTTTCATAAAGAAACACCAATCCCAAGGTTTTCATTACTCTGTCTATCGAAAACCCACACATACCAATCGTTACTTGCATGCCAACTCTCACCACCCACCTTCACAAATTAATTCAGTCATTAATACCCTTGTATCCAGATCAATACGCCTTTCCGATGATGCAAGTAGATCCGCTGAGCTTTCTTGTTTAAAACAAGCCCTCATCCAAAACGGCTACCGCGAAAATCACATCAATAGGAGCATCCACAGACATCAATCTCCCACTCAATCTCAATCCAAAGACTCAGACCCTTATCATACGAAAGCGTTTCTTCCTTACATCAAAGGTGTCACTGACAAAATCGACAAAATTCTTAAACCAAGAGGAATAAAAACAATATTTACCCCCCAACAAAAACTTTCATCTCTTGTCCGATCAATCAAAGACAATATTCCAAATGAACAGCACGGAGTTTATGAAATTCCTTGTGCAGACTGTCCCCGATCCTATATAGGCCAAACAAATCGTAGAATTCAAAATAGGATTTATGAACATTCCATTTCTGTTCGCAATTCCGATTCAATTTCAGCTCTCGGGCAACACCATCTTCATACAGGTCACAAAATTGATTTCGAAAACTCCAGAACCATAGCCCCCATCCGCTTTTATAAACCAAGAATCATCCGAGAAGCCATAGAAATAGAAAAAAGACCAAATTGCCTTAATAAAAGAGATGACGCCATACGGCTACCTTCTACATGGAGACCTCTCATAAACAAAATATCGCCCCCTCCATCTTCGAATCAAAATCCCACTGTCGGAAATGTTCGCGCCAACTCTCGCGCCAATCCCCACCCTAACCCCCACCTAGGCCACGTCACCATCGAGGGTATAAATGAACCGTCCCCTGGTCCCAGTCGTAGTAGTGAACTAGAAGTTACTAGTGAGTGTAGTAGTGTCTGGGGGCTCGGGAGACTGAGACCTCGGAAGCCCTGAAGAAGACATCAGAGAGGATGTCGAAAGCTCGGCAAAATGGATATCGACGCGGTTCAACCCGGAAGACTGGTGAGTTTAATATTAATTTTTATAATAATATTAATCTTAGCTCTAAGTTTAATTGTACTAACCGCGGAAATCTTTCCGAACATCGTATATATATATATATATATATATATATATATATATATAGGAACTATATTGTACTAACCGGAAGAACTAGGAATTGTACTAACTAGGAATTGTACTAACCGCGGAAAGATTTCCGCGGTTAGTACAATTAAACTTAGAGCTAAGATTAATATTATTATAAAAATTAATATTAAACTCACCAGTCTTCCGGGTTGAACCGCGTCGATATCCATTTTGCCGAGCTTTCGACATCCTCTCTGATGTCTTCTTCAGGGCTTCCGAGGTCTCAGTCTCCCGAGCCCCCAGACACTACTACACTCACTAGTCACTTCTAGTTCACTCACTAGTTCACTACTACAACTGGGACCAGGGGACGGTTCATTTATACCGTCGATGGTGACGTGGCCTAGGTGGGGGTTAGGGTGGGGATTGGCGCGAGAGTTGGCGCGAACATTTCCGACAGTGGGATTTTGATTCGAAGATGGAGGGGGCGATATTTTGTTTATGAGAGGTCTCCATGTAGAAGGTAGCCGTATGGCGTCATCTCTTTTATTAAGGCAATTTGGTCTTTTTTCTATTTCTATATAAATATTAATTTTTATAATAATATTAATCTTAGCTCTAAGTTTAATATATATATATATATATATATATATATATATATATATATATATATATATATATATATATATATATATATATATATATATTTCGATTTCGTGTTAACGTCCTTGCATCTGCCGATGTTACGCCTCTTCTCTGCAATTTCCCTGCACTTTCAAAAGTATTTTATTCCATATTTGGTTTGGTCTTTCTCTTTTGTTTGCCGCACTTTTCTCTTTTATCCTGTTCAAACGACCCCACCGACTCAGCTGTCTCTGTTCTATAGACTACAATGTGTATTGTGTTTTTAGTACATTACTTATGTTTGTTTCTTATTCCATTCATTTTGGTAACGCCCTTAATTATTTTTAAAAACTTTATCTCTATAGTTTGTCGTTATCTTATCTCTTATCTCTATCTTTCTATTTTGCCGTTCCGTTAGTACCCATGATTCGCTACCCAAAGTCAAAACAGGTCTATAAACTGCTTTAAAATCTTTCATTTTTTATTCTGTGATATTTTTTATGCCTACATAAAAATGCCTACTTATACATTTGTGTCCAATAATTAATAATTTTGTCCAAAATATTATAAACAGTCTAGGGCTAAGTGCTACTCCCTGTCTTAAGCCTCAATTTATTGTAAACGTATCTGATGTATTATTACTAAATTACGGTATTGTTATTTTCATTGTATATTTTAAAGCGAAGCTTCTTTCTGTATAGTAAAAAACTTCTCATCTAATGTCTATATTTTGTTAGTTATTTTCATGCAGTTTTTAATTTTAACCTGCTTAGAGTAAGTATGTGATGACTAGAAAAGAATTGATCGAGAGTAGTGAATCGATGTCAAAATCCGCTAATCTATGACGCTACCCGTGACCACGCTATCTTGTGGCGCTAGTTCCGTGACGCTTGCCTCAGCATTTTACTGTAGAAAAAAAATTAAGACAACGTCAGTATAGAAGCTTTGCTTCAAAAATTTATACTTTAACAGCTACAAATGCCAATGAAATTTATAGAACCCCATTCTTATAGTGCGTGAACTACTCCTATACGAAAAAAAGAATGGTATTATTAATATTTTATTTTTATAGTACATATTTAACATTTGCTAGTATAAAGCATAAACAGAACAACAAAATACGTCCTTCTGATTAAAAGCACAAGATTAAATAATAATATCCACATACATTTATACAATTTACACACAAACTGCCTCGGATTTCGTGAAGAAAAAATTAAAGCAAATCTAATGTTATGCCTTCTCGGTCCCACGTTTGAAGATCCTAAACGATGCATTGTATTTTTACTTCAATATTCCGTCATGTTGACGAAATTATCTATAATTCTTTATCCCTATTCATTTATTTCAGCTTTCATTTACTTTATTCAGAATAAAAGGCATAAATTGTACCTGAATTTTTATCGTTTTTCATAATCGGAACAACGGACATTTCATTTTCACCCTTGATACTAATATATCCCGGTTATCTTTAAGACGACAACATTTCTTATCTCATTTAACACTTTTCTGGCATTAGGGATGATTTTATTACATTTTCAGCTCAAGTCCGTCAAGACCTTATCTTTTAAATTTATGAACGGAAAATTGTACCAGTTACATGAAGGAAATAAAGTTTTTCGACAAATTATAACACTTTCTGTCATACAATAAGCTTAATTATTTTTTGTGATTGTGCAGAATTTAAAAATATCGTCAAGCAGCTGTCACGGATATCCTGGAGGAAGTACATAATTTAACATGGCACCATACTAATTCAATTATTTCTAATCAATTATAAAGATAGTATATAGATAGTGATATATAAAATGCAAATATTACTTCCTATCAGATATACCGGGCGGTGATTCTACTAATTATTTTACATCAAAAGTCATGGGACAGTGTTAACCTTTAACTATAGATTGTCTCAAAGTGACTAGTCTGTACAGGGTAAATGCACAACATCGATGCCATACTTCTTTGCAAACTTGTATTAAAATAAACGTCACTTCTTACTACTTAGCCTAATCCATCTTTTGTGTTGAGGGTAGCTTAAGTATTAATGCCCACTAACGACCCTGCCTGGCTTTCTTCTGTCAGTGGTTCTCAAACATAAATAAGATTTGCTACAACCTACTTGGGTTAAATTAAAATTAAATAGAAATTAAGAAATGCCTTTTATTGATGTCACACAAGCAGTTTGTTTTTAAGTCTACAGTATGTGCTAGCGATACAAACCATTTTTTTATAGATTTAAATAAAATCGAATAAAATAAAACTAAAATATAAAGAAACATTTTATTTATGTATTGTTCCGTTCAAAAGTTAAAGGGGGGAAGGACTTTTAAAAACCGCACTGTATATGTTAGCAGTAACAAAACGTAGAAATGTCCGAAAATAAAACTAATAAATAAGTTGAAACTAAAAGAAGTCATTGTATTTAATTTCGTGTGTAACTAATCGTAATTGTACACCATTATATTTAGTTCCTTTTTATGTCAATCGCTGTCACATTTAGTTTCTGCTTCACGATCGTCATCATCATTATTATCGTTACTTTTATCACTATCTCCGTTATTTATATTTATAATAATTGGTTCGATATCATCCAACAAATTGTCAATTTCCCATATTTTTTTTTTCTGTTGCTATTACGTGGTTTACGTAGTTTTTCCATTTCTCTGGCGTAATGACCTGGTACGCTGCTGTAATTAAATTTTGCATCTCAGCTTCTTTAAAATTCGCGTTACGTCCAGCTATATACCGTTTCACTTCACTCCAAACCATTTCGATGGGATTGAGTTCACAGTGATAGGGTGGGAGCCTCAGAATTGTGCTTTTTGGCAATATCTTCTATTATGTACCTGTCATATTTTGCTTTGAAGGCCTTGACTACATCAAGTAACTCGCATTTTAGGTAGTCTTCTTAAAAAAATAGGTCCTTTGACAGAAGCCATTCTTGAATATCTTTTTTTAGTGTTTAACTGTAGGGAATTTGTTTTGGCTTTCTGCTGTGATAGGAGGCATTGTCCATTACCTCAACAGTTTTTTCTGGCAAATTTAGCATTCAGTTATTTTCGAACCAATCTTCGAAGGTCGGTACATCCATTTCGTCGTGGTAGTCCTGAGTATTTTTCTTCGCCAAAAACGTGAGCTCTGTTCCATCAACAAATCCACTGGTAGATCCTGAGTGCAATAAAACGAACCGTGCACCACGAGCTGTTGGAGCTTTTAATCCTGTTGTCAGACCAAGAACAAAAGCATCGCGATGAGATGTAATTGATTTATCAACGCATTCTTTTTTCACACTGTGCCCGATATTTACCCATCATTAATCCAAATACACTATGTTGTATTCTTCTGCACGGTATTTACGAATTGCGCGTAAGTAACGATGATGTCACGAGATGATTTCTGGTTTTTCAATCAAAATTGAATTTCTGCCACGTTTTATAAACACAAAATCCATATCACTCAGCAAGCGATGTAGCATGGCCCGCGAAAAGTTGGGCAAAGTTTCTTCGATATTTACAATAGCTAATATGGTGTTTATTGTCGGTGGTATATTGTCACGCAAAAATTGATGAACTATTCTACGAATTTGGCCCCTGACACCTTCATCGTACTTGTTGTCACGAGAATTACCAACCTTTCGCTTATTGGGCCTGCTCTTTGGAGATTATAATTCAGCAGGTGATCAATATTCCTGTCATATGTGAAACAGAGTCTTTTTGCAAACACCACTCATTTCTGACACTTTCCTAATTACAGTTGATACAGAATCGTTGTTACCCTGATTAAGATGATAATTAATAATATTCATTAGTATCTGCTTCCCTGAAAGTTTCAAAGCTTTTTCACGTTTTTATTGAACAATTTCCTCCATTTTGCGGTAAAAATTCGGCAATAATAATTGCCAACAACAAATCACAACAACAGCGACCAATAAATAATAACGATAACAAAACAGTAACAGTACATCCAAGATGGTACAAATAATCGTAACTCGAATATGTTTACGCGCTCCGAAGAACAAATAAAGACTACTGGATGTATTAAGCTTTTAAACATATTGTTTGCAGAAAGTATTTGCAGTTGATATCAACCAAAATTACAAATTCCTTACACATTATGGCAGTAATTAGCACCGCAATGACATAAATAACATTTTAAATTTTGCAGTTAGTAGAAATTACCGGAATTATTTTAAACTTTAAAACAAATGTTTATTTAATGCACATTTTATTATACTAATGCTAGTAATAAAAGATAAAAGTTGATAAGTTACTATTAGAAACAAATAATGTACAGTATTATGTAAAATTATTAGCAAAAGATATTTGTAAATTACATAAAATTGTACGTGAGGACTTGTTGAGAACTCCTGGTTTATTCCGTTTATTTTGAAAGATAGACAATAGAGAACGCCATTGCTAATTGCATAAAACTGGCAAAATTCCCATAAGGTAAGCATTGCATATCTCACCCTGTACAGACTAGTCACTTTGGGACAAAGTATAGTCGCGCATAAAGTTATAACATAAGTACACGTGTGGCGAACTTTATACACCACAAGAGAATACACTTAAAAACAGCAGTTTTATTAATTTTTTTAAGCACTTAGTTGTTTGTTATCCCTTGTCCTCCTAAATGCCTTCTTGTTGAGGTTGGCGATCAATATGGCAAATTTCTGTCTGTTCTGGGCTTGATGAATTAATTCATTTCCTCTTGTGTGGGTCCAATATCTGATGTTTTGTAGCCAAGATTTTTTCTTTCGGCCTGTGCCCCTTTTACCTTCAATCTTGCCTTCTTATATTACCTGGAGCTGCTCAAATTCCCTATGGCGCATTATGTGTCCTAGATACGTCTTTCTAATTTTGATAGTATTGACCAGATGAGGGCGTGTGTTTATTTTGCTCTTTTGTTATAAAGCTTATTTATAATATATTAATAATAAAATTATTAATATAAAATTATATTAAAATATAAAGAACAGCAATCAAAATAATAAATATTTATTGCACATCCTCTAAGCTATCTTTTTTATTTTGACATTGTGTACAAGTAACAGCAGCAACAGAATGATCCTTGAATTGATCTGAGACAAATGCTGCATGTTACCGTTGTAGTCCGATTTTTCTGTCTGCCTCAAAAAAAATACCTTCCTCTTACTTTTGCTGGTGGTTCGTCATTTCGTTAAGCTATTTAAGGCCGCTTATATGTGTTTAGAAAAAGTCTTATGTTGGATAGCAAAGTATTTATTTCAGCTCGTTCTGAAAGATGTGGTTTCATCAATGATATTGCTAAAAATTTTAAAAAATTTCTTCAGAAGTTGGTTGCACTGTTGAAGTGAGCCAAATCATATATTTGACTATTTATTCCAGCCACATTCATATTAAAATCTTTTTTCAACAGATCTATTGCTTACTTACAACTAGTGTACCAGTTATCACAAGTTAGATTGCGGTTTTTTTCATTCCATTTTTCAAACAATCATTGTGTAATATCCTCTGGCTTATTTGATTTTTTGTAAGGCCCAACTGGTTGTTGCTAACAGTACTCAATAAATCATCAACCGTTCACATAAAATGTACATCTGACGTTCACATAAAAAGCTACATGTCCTGTGAAAAGAAATAAGCATTTCGTAAATTGTCAGATGTTCACCTAATGTGTTATAACAATTGTCTATAAAGCGGTCCGGCATAAATCGTGTAAGGGCAAGTTTGTCAGTAACTTTTCTTTGAGCTCTTGTATCTTTACTGTCGAACCTAAGAGTACATAAAAGAAATAAAAATCGGTTGCAGCTCATGCAAGCTCTGAAAATTTTTGAGCCCGTTTCGTCAGTTGTCCACAATTCCCTTGTTTTTAGAGCCCAGTTAAAAACATAATTCCTATCGTTGCCCTAATTTCAGATTTCGTTGTATTTCTGGCGTGTCTTTCGCAATTGTAATTCGGACGCATCTTTTCTATTTGCATATAGGTACATACCACAATATTTTCAATAATCTCATCAGTAAACAGTTTAGCGAAAGCACTTGGCTCATTTGTAATATCTTAAGCGTACTCTTTGGGTCCAGGAAATACTTTTACAATATTCGTTTTGTTAGTTTTACTAAACTTACTTTTCAAAGAATACTTATACCATTTTGTTTTATCTTTGCCCTCATAGAAGTCTCTTGAACTTAGTTCATTTTAATTTTCGCTAGAAGTTTCACTTGAATCCTGTAGAATCAAAACTGGGTTCTTCGTTAAAAATAACTTCTTTGTCCGAAGTATCAGGATTTCCCTGAATTACTTCTTCATCTTCTTCTCAAAATAATGCATTAGTGAATGCTTGGAGTTCTTTATCAGTAAGTCGTTTGGGATTTCTAATCGGAATCTGATCCCTGAAAAATAAAATTAGTAATAAAAAATTGTATCTACATGAGAAAAAGTATTGTTTATAAAGAAAAATCTATTTTGTGCCATAATGACTAAAAAACAATTGAAAAATGTACTTACATTACTACACGCGTGGCGTATTTTGTACACCACTGGGAACAACAAATAATAAACAGCTAATTATACGATTTTTTCAAAACGCCAATTCTAACGAAACTAAAACCAGTTGTAAAGCACGTTCCAGTGATAGGTTAGATAGATAAACAGGGTCGGTCTTTAAATTTTAAAATATATTTGCAGTAGAATTATTATATCTGGCGTACAAAATATGCCAGCGCGTGTAGTTAAAAGTTAAAATTATTCTTTGAATTAAACACATTTCAAAATGTGCCAGAAAGAGTATTGTTGTCAAAGTTAGTCCACATGTAGCATAGAATGTGCATAAGGGGTTGCGTTTGGTTAAAATGAAGTTCGATGTTAACAAAATTAAGGACCGTTTTTTTTAAACTCGATAACTACATTTTTATCCAATTTGAGTTTTGTACTGTATCCTCATCAAAAGTGAACCACCGATATAGCAAAAACATATGTAGTGTGGAGGGAGGAAGAAAACAACGTTCTTCTAAAAAAGCGCCAAAAAGCAACCGTTATAGTAAGGAGAAGTTAAGGGATGCTGATGTTGGCTGCAATCATGTTGACAGTAATAAAAGAGGAGTAGTTTGTCATGCGGGAGAATTAAGTAGAAATGATATCTTGGGTAATACTATTTTAAAGTTAGATAATTACATATTATGTAACAAAAATATTTGAGCTTTTAGAGAACTGATATACTCGCGTAACTGCAAAAAGATTGAACAAGATCAAGTAATAGTAAAGGTTATGGAGATTTATATTCCCAAACGAAGAGTGATGGTCGATGATTCTAACAAGAAGCGGAATAGAAAGGTTTCTGCCAAATATTATGTTAAAACTTCTAACGGAAACATTCCCGTTTGCGCACCCACTGTTCAAAAAGTTACTGGTAAGTTTTTAAGAGTTACATTATTTGTTATTAGACATAAATACTAAGCACATTTTAAGAGCAAGTAAGGATCGACTGGCTGGTATTTCAAAGTTTTTATCGGGAGAGCTGTTAGTTAAAAAACGGGGCGGACGCATACAAAAACAAATTGATAAAGACATAAAAAATGCAATAAAAGAGCACATAAGTAGTTATAAATGCAGGGAAAGTCATTATTCTCGCGCCAAATGTAAAAGAAATTACTTATCTCCGGAACTAAATGTACAAATAATGTTTAATGCATTTACTGCTCGCAAAAATTTTAAGTATTCTTTGTCAAAATATAAAAAAATCTTTTATGGAGAATTTAATCTTGGATTTGGCAATCCACATTCTGACACATGCTTTATTTGCAAAGAATTTTTGGTAAACATAAAAAAAACTAAGATATTAGAGCAAAAAATGATTTACGCACAAGGTATAGACTCCACAAAATGAGGGCAAAAGCCTTTTTTAAACATTTAAACAACCACAAGGAAAACACAATAAAAGTTTGCTTTGATTGTCAACAGAACCAGCCATTGCCGAAAATGTCTGTTGGAGAAGTTTTCTACTCGCGACAATTTTGGTTATATAATTTAGGTATCGTACGTCACCAACGTCAAAAATAAACTCATGAGGACATAAGCTTCTTTGTTTGGCTAGGAACACAGTCAGGACGTGATTGCAATGAGGTATCTTCTGGACTGCTGCAGTATCTTTTTCAAATTGAAAAAAAAAATGGCTGAAGAAGGCAAAAGCGGGTTAAATTTGGAGCTATTTTCCGACTCATGCAGTTCCCAAAACAAAAACAGCATCTTTTTGACCGTTCTTATTCATTTTTTACGAAAATCAAAGGTTTTTAGTAACATTGAACACTTTTATCCCATAAGAGGTCATAGTTTCATGCCCGCTGACAGAGTTTTTGGCAGGGTAGAAAAAGAATATAGGAAGAAAGAAGAAATCATAGTACCACGAGAGTACTATGAAATAAATCTTGTTCACAACAGATAATAAAGAAAAAAACTCCCATTCAAGATTTCTAAGGTTCGAGTGCTGGTCTACGAAAAAATAAACAACTAAGTAGTTTGTAAGGTACGTACTACCTATGCTGGTAGTGACGTACAAGTGAATGTTTTCAAAAACAATGTCACAGATGCAAACATCATTGGGACTTCCGTTGAAGTACCAGCGATAAATCGTGTCAGCGATCTGAAGAAAAATGATGTGAAAAAACTGCTGGGGGCTATCGATATGACAGACGAAGCAAGATTGTTTTATGAGGATGTCATTGGTGGAGTTCTTAACAATGACATTCTTGAAGAGTCCGTTAAAGAAGATGATGATCCATGTGATGATCCAGGGGTAGATCTTTGAGAACAGTTACATACTTACATATATATACATCTTTTATTTTATATTTATTAGAATTTTGTCTACCTAGTATTAAAAGTTATTTTTTGGTAAACTTAAGCTGTTGTTATCGAGTTTTGAAAAAAACTGCATTTTTCTTTTATTTCTTTTGGATTAATACAGAATGTAATTAAGTATGCTTTTGCGTGTATTTATTCTTGCCTATGCTCATTTGCAACGTTTAATGTTAGTTTTCCATTTTAGCAATAAACGTTCTTCTGAAACAGAAAAAATGCTCTCCTGAAAAAAATGATTTTCGCAGATATCGAGTTTTAAAAAAACGGTTCTCAATTTGAATTGTCAATATTTTTATTTTATTATTTATTGTTTAAAAACCAATAAATAAAGTTGATAAAATATACTCAGTTGATGACAAAATAGCAATAATAAAGATATTTTGTGCCTGCAACACTGTGCGCACTGTCAGTTCTTTACTTAGCGTAAGATAACCGAATAGACCAATTTCAAATAATTCAACAATTCAAAGGATTTTAAAAATGTTTGAAAATAAAAAATATTGCAGTCGTACCAAAAAATTTAGGAAGAAATCAAAATAAAATCAATGGATTAGCAGCAGTAATTGAAAATTCCACAATAAATTCACGAACCATTGCAGACCAGTTTGACATTTATAATTGCACAGCCTTATAAATTCTAAAAAGAAATAAATTCAGTTCCTATAAATTTTATTTCTTTTTTCTTTTACGTTACCATAACGAAAAACCACTCCCAAGGTTTTAATCACTGTGTTTATCAAAAATCCACCTATAGGGGAGACCGGGGAGAGTTCGGACCATTTTTAAAAATTAATTTTTATTAGAAAAGTGTATTGATATATTTACCTTTTAAAGTAGTTAACTTAAGCTTCCAAGGTTCAGGCATAACCAATCAAGAGCAGAATATATCAAATCAATAAATTAACAACAAAAATAAAAAAATATTGCAGGGGGTCATTTGTCCGAAGTCTCCCCAGAAACTGGGAGACTTCGGACAGTACTGGGAGACTTCGGACAGTACAACATATGTTACTTATAAAAATGTATTTAAAAAAAATAGACATGTTTAGATATTAAAAAATTAATGCAATGAATAATCTTCTAAATCTGTATTAAAATAGATCATATTTTCATATCTTTGACGTGTATCTTTCAAGGGCTTCGGTAAAATACATTTTATGTCTTCAAATATAACAAAAGCATCTTCTTCAGTGGAGATAAACCGATTAAAAGTGGCATGTTTTTTATAAAATTTTACGTCGTATCCTTTTATCTGTTTTTCCTGAATTTCTGCAACATAGTGCCGAAATGTAGCTGGTGTTTTTCCATAAACTCTGGCAATTATAAACTGACCATTCGCAATATTTGTTTCTTCTGTATCCACTTCGTCATCTTGCTCTATGAAGTCAGAGGATTTTTCATTGCTCATTATGTCTTCAGAGGAAGAAGAAGAAGATGTTTCAACAATTTTTTTAGTGACTTTCTGTCTTTTTTTAGGATTTACTTTCCTTGTAACAGATCGTTTTAGTTTCCTGTTGGCAATTTCGTCTTTTTCTGGAGTATCCGTGGCAATGATACATTTGCCCTTAGGCCTCCCTCTATTTGATGTTTTACGTTCTGGCGCCTTGGGAAACGGTCTAACCATTTCTGGAGAAATGATGTTTGGAGAAGTTGAGTGACTCGGAGAAACTAAAACTTTGCTTGGCCCCGGTTTGGACAAGCTATCAAAATCTCTTTTTCCGAGTTCCGGTTCTGTAGTAGGCATTGGTCTATCTGTCACGTAAGAAGATAAGAACTCTTCTTCTCCGAATATATTCCTGTCAAATGGCCAAATACCTGTACACTTGAAACCACTTTTAATATTAACTGGATTGGCAGCTCTGTCCCAAGCAGAAGAACAAATAGCAGGCAAGTCATATATAGAAAGTGTCTGACCAGGATTAGACAACATCCAGGAATTAGCACCATCATTAAAAAACTTTTTGAAAGGACCAAACACTGTTCGGTCCAAAGGTTGTAACTTATTAGAAGTATGAGGTGGTAGTGTCAAAACAGTAATTCCATTTTCTTTGCAGTAATCAAGTCCCTCCACTGAGAGATGGGACTCGTGGTTATCCATGATTAGTAAAATTTTATTAGTATCAGAGCAGAGTGTATTTTTGACAACATGTTTAAGTACTTTCAAAAAATTATCACTTGTCATCCATCCTGAAGGAGATACTAATCCTAAAGCAACTTGAGGAACCCCTTTCATCATGCGGTTTTCATCAAAACGTTGCCGTGGGAATACCCATATAGGAGGCAATGCTTTTCCATCAGCAGAAATTATGCCCACTTGTGTAACTAATTCTCCACGTTCACGTGAGGTCACCTGCCCTATTTGATGTTGACCTTTTCTTCCAATTATTTTAGGTACACGCTGAACTGTAGTAACCCCAGTCTAAAAAATAAGTGATATTAATTATCAAAATAACTAAACAAAATTGTTAATTGACTCACTTCATCTAAATTGAAAATCGCTGAAGATCCAAAAGAATGACGACGTAAAACTTCTTCTAATTTATTTTGAAACGTCTCAACAGTAACTTTGTTAAAACTCGTCATTCTAGCGAGACTAGTGGCTTCAGGTGTTCTAATAGATAGTACAGGATGACGTTTCATGAAACCTGAAAACCAGTCTGTTCCAGCTTCTTCATTTTCGCTCCATGTAGTAGGCATTTTAACATGGTTTTTCTTGGCAAATTCAAAAGCTAAACGTCTTGCAGCTTTAGGCGTTAGTCCATGAAACATGGAAGAACAATCTAATAAATATTTTTCAAGCATTTTTTCCATTATATCGGTAAACACTTGAGATTGCTTGAAATTTGGAGAGAATGTTACGTTGTCTATACCCACAGCTCTAGCTTTCTTTATGTAATCTAGAAGACTAGATTTAGGAACGCCGTAGGTTTTGGCGCTATTCCGAATGCTCAATTTGCCGTCAAGCACCTCTGATGTGGCATTTTTCATAGTGTCTGCAGAAAATTGTCGTTCTGTTACCCTTGTATATGTACGGGGCATTATGAGCTGTAAGAGAAAAATAGAATAACTACAGATCAGGGGAGACTTCGGACACACAGGGGAGAGTTCGGAGACTGTGTCCGAACTCTCCCCTAATGCAAACATTGGTAATACAATGGGTTTATAAAAAAACTTACCTAAATATTGCAACAACATAAACGCAAATTAATGAAATAAGTATAGTAGATTACAGCACCAAAGTTTTATACGTGGTAAGTCTATGTATTTTAAAATATATCTTCTGGATTGCACCGATATTTTTAGAACAAAACTCGACAAAACACTTCACAATAGATAACTCTGTGACTACGACCGAAATCACAGCTGTCAATACATAACCTATAATTATGTACAAATAAGGTTGTGTTTACCAAATGACAACAGTGCATCTTCAAAAATGTGCGAAATTCAAATGTGTCCGATGTCTCCCTGTGTCCGAACTCTCCCCGGTCTCCCCTACCAATTGTTACTTCCAAGCAAACTCTCAACATTTACCTTCATAAATTAACTCAGGTATTAATATGATTGTCTCCAGATTAATACGACTCCCAATTATGCTTTCCACTTTAAAACAATCCCTTCTCCAAAATGATTACCGTAAACATCACATCAATAGAAGCATCCACAAGCATCAATCTCCCACTCAATATCAACTTAAAGACTCAGCTAGTAATGATACAAAAGCTTTTTTTTACATCAAAGATGTCACTGACAAAATCGACAAAAATCCTTAAATCAAGATGAATAAAGCCCTAACAAAAACTTATACCTCGTGTCCGATCAATCAAAAACAACATTTCAAATAAACAATACAGTGTTTAGAAAATTTATTGTGCAGACTGCCCCCGGTCTTGTGTAGGCCATACATACCGTAGAATTCAAAATAGGATTTATGAACGTTCCATTTCTGTTCAAAATTCCGAATTAATTTAAGCTCTAGGTCAACACCATCTTTATTCAGGTCACAAAATTAATTTTTAAAACTCCAAAGCCATAACCCTCATCCGCTTTTATAAATCAAGAATTATGCGAGAAGTCATAGAGAATGAAAAATGACAAATTGTCTCAATAAACGAGATGACGGCATCGGGGACTTTCTTAAAAGTACTGTGCATGTGCGATTCGTAGTAAAATCTGACAGAATGTGTGCAATTAGAATTAAAGGAAAACAGAACATGATATCGTTGATAAATATACATGCTCCAACAGAAGAAAAAGAAGAAGAAGTGAAAGATGAATTCTATGAAGAATTGGAGTCATTGTGTGAAGAAATGACACAGACAAGACACTAAAATTATTATAGGCGACGCCAATGCAAAGGTCAGAAGAGAAGATATATATAAAAACATAACAGGGGGTGAAAGTAAACATTTGAATACAAATGATAATGGACAGAGATTAATCACATTCGCAATTGAAAACAGGATGAAGATAATGAGTACCCATTTTAGGAGAAAAAATATATATATATATATAAGCGAACGTGGAAAATTCCGGGGTCAAATGGAACTAATCAAATAGACCACATCTTAATACAAGAGAAGTTTGCGAATTTAATAACAAATGTGAAAACGTGCAGAGGGGCTGACGTAGACTCAGATCATTTTTTGGTTAGAATTAATATGAGAGAAGCAATAATTAAAAAGCATAAACGGAAAAACAAAGTGCAACGTAAATTTAACTTTGAAAAACTGCGAAAATTTGAGGTAAAGCAGGACTATCAAAAGGATATACAAGAAACCTACGCCAAACAAGATAGTACTACTGTGAGTAACATACAACAAAAGTTCTTGAAAATGACAAACACTATAAAGGAAGCTACGTCGAAGAACATACCAAGAGCAAAAAGATTTAGAAAAAACCACTGGTTCAATGACGAATGCAGAACAGAGTTAAAAAAAAGATCAGATTTTAGATTAAAAAGTTTACGTTCGCAAAAACAAGACGACCTAGAAAGGTATGCCGTACAACGAAAAAAAGTAAAGAGAATCCTAAGGGAGCGGAAACGAAAGTATATGGAGAATAAAATTAAGCGCATTGAAGAAAATTACAAGAAAAATGAAATAAAAAATTTTTATAAAGAAGTAAAATACATTAAAACTGGGTACCAGGGAAGAACGATGAATGTAAAAGATAAGCAAGGAAACCTGATAGTGGATGAAGACCAAATATGTGAAAGGTGGAAAGAATATTTCGAAGAGATACTAAATGACGAAGTGACTATTGAAGAAAATTGTTATGTTCCTAGACCTCAAATAGTAATAGAAGAAATACCAAAGCCCACAAGAGAAGAAATTGAAGAAATAATAAAAAATATGAAAAACCAAAAAAGTCCCGGGGAGAGCGGCATTGTGGCGGAGAACATAAAATATGGAGGAGAGGTCTTAATAAACAAACTTGGTGAGCTAATACTAGAAGTATGGGATGCCGAAGAAATGCCTCAAGAATTGAATAAGTCGATTATAATTCCTATACACAAAAAGGGAGATAGAACTGAATGCACAAACTATAGAGGAATATCCTTATTAGAAGTAATCTATAAAGTACTCGCCATACTAATTAAAAAACGATTAGAAATATATATATAGAGAAGAATCTAGGAGAATACCAGGGAGGATTTCGGAAAGGAAGATCAACAACCGATCAGATTTTTATGCTAAAACAAATCCTGACCAATTGCTATGAATACAACATTTCAGCACAAGTACCTTTCATTGATTACAAAGCTGCCTACGATACAATAAACAGAAACAAGTTAATAGAAACACTAAAAGAATTCCAAGTGCCACAAAAAATGATAAGATTGGTAAAAATGACAATTAGACAAACCATTTGTGCTGTGAGATGCAACGGTACAGTCTCAGAAGAATTCGAAGTGAAAAAAGGTGTTCGCCAAGGAGACCCGTTGTCTACATTGCTATTCAATATAGTTCTAAAAAAAAATTGTAAGGATTAGTGGGATAAATAGGTCCGGTACTATGTTATACAAGGAGCACCAATGCTTAGCATACGCTGATGATGTGGTTTTCATTGCAAGAAATGGAAAAGAACTATCAAATATAACAAAAAGACTGATTCGGGAAAGCTCTAAAATGGGACTGAAAGTTAATATTAATAAATCGAAGTACATGGAGATCTCGAGCAAAAAAGGAATAAGCACCAGGGGATCCTTTAAATCGGAGGTGGAGAATGGATCAGTTGTAGAATTCGAGAAGGTGGATGAATATATGTACTTAGGTACTCTTATTGATCAGACATGTAAAGAAGAAACTGAAATCAACCTGAGACTGACCAAGAGCAACAGGTGTGCTGGAGCCATGAGCAAAATAATTAAGGCCAAAGATATATCTCGTAATACAAAAATAAGAGTATACAAAACTATAATTAGACCCACAATGCTATACGCTGCCGAGACATGGACTATGAACAAAACCGTACAGAACACATTGGAAGCATGGGAAAGAAAGATACTTCGCAGAATATTTGGTGGAAAAGTAGTAGAGGGAGAATGAAGAAGACGAACTAATGCAGAAGTGTATCAGTTGTATGCTAACCCTACAATAACAAAAGTGGTGAAAAAAAGTAGACTAGAATGGCTCGGCCATCTAGAAAGAATGCAAGGTAATAGACTAGTCAAGAATATTGCTTGGAGAGTACCTGAGGGCAAAAAAAAGAGAGGAAGACCAAGAAAGAAATGGAAAGATGCAGTAATGGAAGATGTCAGAGAGATGGGAATCAGTGATTGGAAGCTGTTAGCTAAGAATAGAAAACGATGGAAATTATCCATCCAGCAATGGGCCTAAAAGGCCTGTTAACGCTGTACATACATACATACATACTGTGCATGTGCATGTAATATGCCTAAAGAGTCGACTTTGAAAAAAAATTATCTCTAAACTGTATAAGAATTTATTGGTGACAACTACTTTTTCATTATAGTTGATGAAACTACAGATTCTTGTGGTATAATAAATATAGCTCATCTATTAATTACGCCATTAGAGGAAAATAATTCAGATATTTCTTATTTAATATTTTCGAAGCAGCTTGATAAAACAATCTTAACAATCACCAGGTTTATACCCGTACAAACTTATTTTTACCCAACATAGTGTCTAGCGAGAAGTTCAAGCAGGACAAAATTTAAAAAAATTGTATCACAATTTAATCTATGTAACGTGTTTGGCACATAGAATTAATAAATTAGTAGAGTAAATAGGGTGCGAGCTTCCATTAGTAAATGAATTAATTGAAGAGTTTGCTGTAAGAAGGATGCAGCTCCATATTTAGACCGTTTTGAGTGGAAACACATGCCATAATTAAAAAAAATTGGCGGAATAATTGGTATAAGAACGATGCAGATCCGATAATAAATAAAGGAATTATACGTGTTGATGGATATGCCTCCTCACTCATTTGGTGCAAGAAGAGTGCAGCTCCGGACCTGCATCCTTTTTGCACCAAACGGTTGTGAATGTTCGGTAATTTTTGTGGAATGCAAGGTCATCTTCTGTTGGCTCTGGGCCGGCAGGGCAGCTGATTTGTTTTAACTTGTTAGTCGCTATCATTACTGCGAGGCGTGTGTTTTCATGCCGTTTAATTGTTTGTGTAAAAATTTAACGTCATGTAAAAATGAGTGAAACCGAATAAGATCCGTTTAGTGTAAACCTACAAGCTCCGATGAAAGTTGTTTTAATAGTGATGTCGCAGGATCTTCAGCTAGGAGAAAGCATCCAAAGAAGAAACGTACCTCTGTAAAAAATACACATTGAACCTGTTGTCAACATGGAGCCCACGGAAGAACCCCAGTTGTTCCTGTAACCAAAACTAAAAAAAGTGCCAACCCCACTCTCTGAAAAAGAAATATGAAAAAAAAGCTATAGCAGAAGGAAAAATGTATACTAACTGGAAAAGAATACAGAAGGGACCGAGACTAACTGGATCGAACTGCAACTGCAGGCACAAGTGTTTTCAGAATGTAGACGAAGAAACAAGAAAAGTTGTCTTACGAAAGTTTAACAAAATAGGCGACAAAGAATTGCAAAATACCTATGTGGGACAGTTGATTCAAACTACTACTATTTAAAGAACTCGAAAAGAGACTAATGAAAGGCAAGACCGCACTTGTTTCCACAAATACTTTATAAAGCTGGGTAAGCTATCCAAAAGAGTTTGTAGACATGCTTTTGGTTCAATCCACGGCATATCAAGGAAACGTGTAGATCTCATTGCTTAAACTTTTCGTAATAGAGATACTGCACCGCCACCTAGTAACAAAGGAAAGCATACAAATAGATTCAACCGAAAATCTAACGAAACACTTAAAAACGTGAACATGCACATCCACAGCTTTCCAAGGCCTGAATCGCATTACAGTAGAAACAAATCCCGTCGATTCTATTTATATCCAGATCTAAATTAAAAGAAGATGCATCAACTTAATCCTAAATATAAACCCAAAGTTCCCTATGACTTTTATCGATACTTTAAAGAAAACTTTAACTACAGATTTGGCTCACCTTGATCAAATACGTGCACAAAATGTAATGTGTTAGATAACAAACTCAAAGATGTGACCCTCGACGAAAATGAACGAAAAGTTTTAGCAGCGGAAAAGAAGTTGCATGAAATTAAGGCCGATTTGTTTTTCAATGAGCTGAAGGAGAAAACCACATTGTGCAAGCATAGCGACAAAGTAAAGGTTCTGACCTTTGACTTACAACAAAACCTTCCACTTCCAAAAATTCCTGCTGGGGAAGCTTTCTACAAACGCGAGTGTGGACGTACAACTTCTGCATCCATTCTGGTAAGACAAATCAACCACACTTTTATATCTATGATGAAACTACGGCTCGAAAGTCACCAAACGAGGTGGTGTCATTTTTGTACCACCATATAAAAAATATACTCCCTAAAAATGTTAAAGTTTTGAACCTTTTTTCTAAAAACGCTGCTGCGCAAAACAAAAACTCAGTAATGATTCAGTTTCTGTATTTGCTGGTGAGAACTGGGTCTATTGACAAAATAGAGCACCGCTTTCCTGAGCCAGGAGATAGCTTTTTTTCCCGTGATCGCTACTTTGGAGTTATTGAGAAGTTTTTAAGGAAGAAGGACTGCGTTTTTAGCCCACAACAATATGATAATTTTGTTAAACAATCATCCAAACAGTTTATTTTCATTCTGGTAAAACAAAATATGATCCTGAACTTTAGTTGTCACTATGAAGGACATTTTGAAAACGTTATCTCGGGAGCGGAAAAGCAAAGATTCCAGGTTTTCAAATACCGAATTTTCCAGTACAGCAATAAACATTTAGATGGTATTAAAGTCAGTATATCTGCTGGACTTCCGAGTTTTCACTTATTCCAAATCTTGAGAAACCTTGACAGCGACCTCTCAGTTTCTTCTGATATTTCTGTCTATTTTAATCCTATACCTGTCAAAAAAACCAAATATGCAGATGTAATGCAGTTGGCAACACGATTCGTTTATATGGATCAAATGGCTTTTTACACCCGTCTCACAAGTGATGCAGCCATAGCAGAGAATCAAAAAACCAAATCATCTGAAACGGATGAAGACGACCAGGTAGATGAATGAAGGATGTGTTTGCCCGTGTGTTTAATGTTTAATTTTGTTTCTGAATGCTATTTTTTTGACACCAACCCGTTTCTTTTTACAGATTTTTTCGTATTTGTGTAGTGTGCAAACCATAGTCGTTTGATTGTTGTAACCGAATAAAAGAGTTTTTGTTAGGAATTTGTTTTTTTTTTGCAAAAATGATGGTAAAGAAGCATTATTTCACGTGTTTGGCGCAAGAAAGATGCAATTCCAACTTTTTTTTTTTCAATTTTGTTTCTTATTTTTTTTTTTTTAATTATCTACTTGAAAATAGTCTCAAGTATTGACTAAATCTGTTTGTCATCGATTGATATTATGTCTCTTAAAATAAAAACTTTTATTAAAACACAGTTTTTTTTAATTTCCCAACAATTACCACATATTATGGAGCTGCATCCTTCTTATAGCAAACTCCTCAATTAGTAACGTCAAGAAAATTTTTCTCAAAGCATTTTTGAGAATTTAATTATACAAGGAAAAGGCCACCTCCAATTGCCACCTCAACCTGTTATAACGCGATGGGGAACTTGGCAGCAGATTTTAATGCCAAACATTTGATGCTTTAAAATAATTAATGCTCGACATAAGTGATTCTTCTCATGCTGTTTTAAAAGCACAGGAACTATCTAAAGATAAATAATTGCAGGAACACCTTATTTTTATTTAAGTAAATTATAATTTTATATCCAATACCATTTTACACTTGGAAACCCATTCTGTACATTTGATTGACTCCGTTGATTTCGTGGAAAAGTTTTACACAAATTGTAAAAATGTAAAAGGTCCATCAGGAGCAAAAAATTTACAAAAATTTCAAAATGGTATTAAAAAGTAATGTAGAATTTGAAATATTGCAAAATATTTTAAAAACTGTTTGGGTGAGTTTTCTGAACTGCATGTAATTGTAAGAAAATTTGTTGCCTCATTTAAAATTTTCGCCCATTACTTCAGTTGGCGTGGAAAGAAGCTTTTCCTTATACAAATTTATTATACAAAGTTTTAGTTTTTTAAATATATTATCTATTTTATTATACAAGTAAAATTATATGAGCATATTTTAGATTTTAAGTTTCAATCTGCTTTTTTGTTGTAGTAATTAATTCTTTATAATAAATAAATAGAATTTTAGATCTTCAACAGTAGTTTTAGTATTTAAATATTTTAAATATGGTTCAAATATTAAAACAAACAATTATGGCATACAGTGCAAAAAAATTTGTGCATTAAAATACGCATTTTTTTAAGATTTTCTTTGCATTTTATCAGCGGCGGTTCGTGGACTAAAAAAGTGATGAAGTTTTGGTACCTACTTCGCGCCCAAATCTCATTAAAAATTCGTTAAAAAAAATGTATACAATTTAGGGCCCTAATAACTTGAAAACAGTTTTTTAAGGCACTTAAAACTAGATACGAGTCGTTCTGCTTGCCTGGGATATTTTAGTTCTGAACCTTGACATTTCATTGAGGGTTTTTTGGCGATTAAAACACCACGCCTGCTAAAACGGGTTGGTGAGTTTCGATTCAGCCTCCCACTCTGAATAAGACACAGATGTTTCAAATACTGGTTGGTCGACCATGTAAAAGAACATCCCTTTTATCTTCATTTTTCCAATGCCTAAACGAAGTCTCTAATATATATTACACACCAAGTCATTAATTTAGCCACCATTTAATATAGTCTTCTGCAGGTCATCATGCAGGGTAGAGTCGATGGCAAAAAGGGAATAGGTAGAAAGTGGAAATCATGGCTGCGAAATATTCGAGACTGGACAAATATGACTGTAGACGAATTATTCCACGTTGCAAAAGACAAATTAACTTTGAGAAATGTGGTCGCCAACCTCCGTTAATGGAGACGGCATAGGAAGAAGAAGAAGTCACTAATTGGATTCATGTCTTTCTAAAATTATTTTTGTCCAAATGAAATCCACGAGAACACTTTATATCCGAAATCCGAAACAAACCAGAGAGGAATGTATTAATAAAGTGCACTAAACAAATAAAATTAATACTGTGACTAAACTAAACTAATAAATACTATACTATACACTATACTATATAAAAAATATCTATATAATAGACTAAATTTCAAAATATTGTCGCTGAGAGAAATTTCCGAAAAATAGGAATACCAAATACACATCCAACTGTGGGTGAAGACGGATAATATATTTTTAGACGGAACTGAACTCACCAGTTTTCTCAGCTATCACTAAGGATAGGCTGACGTCACGTTGCCATGCCAACCGTAAACGCTTATGCAGATGGATTTCGCATTTCAAAAATGATATTCACTCACCTATTCCTGAATCCTACACGGCCAGTGACACAGGTTAGGACTTGACCGTCAAGTACGTACCGCTAATAAAGCTAGTTGTCTTTTTTAATTTTTAGATTAATTAAAAGAGAATAAATAATTGATTTCAGAATTTAGATATAATAATGTTGCTTTCATTTCATATTTATGTGTCTCAATTTAATTATATTTTTTGGTTAATTATATTTTTTGGTGAACCTCAGCTTCACCTACTTCACCTGGCCAGCCGCCGCTGCATTTTATGCGTCTTTACGTATGTACTTAATACTACTACAGGTATAATAAATTATAAGATATACTGTTTCGTTTCCAACCATAATTATAGCGACCCTATTTTTATATCATTCAGCATCTCTCGATATTTTCTTTAGAGAATTTTCATATTTTTATTTGATTACCTGGGTTATATTAAAAAATGTTGATAGACACGTCCCGTCGAGAAAGAATAAATCTTTCTTCGATAGACAAACCCCGATTACTTCGTCAAATTTGGAGAAAGGGGCCAAAATGGAACAGTGTGACTGGCAGGTGAAATAAAGGGAACGATGTCAATAGAGATGAAGATTTGAAAAGGTATAAATCAACCAAATCAGATGCGCATTTCCAATTCTGTTAGGAAATCCGCTAAAATATTGAGGGAAAAGTGAGTTTAAACACGATCTTAATAAAGAGATTGTTGACATACGCTTAAGGTAGAACGAAATTATTCAATCTTATTATTCAACTTTTAAATTTAATTGATTTAAAATAGTATTTTTAAAAATTTTTTTTTGAAATACGTTTTATATATCATATTTAATATCGATGGTACTTAACTGGTAGATATATTAAAAAGCAAAAATATTGACAGTCGTGATATGAAAATTATATCTAACTTATATTGGAATCAAACTGCCAAGGTAAGAGTTGACAACCAGTACAGAGTACACCCAAAATATCAAAATACAGAGAGGAGTCCGACAGGGTTGCGTGCTGTCCCCACTACTTTTCAATGTCTACAGTGAAGCGGTATTTCAAAAAGTGCTCTCAGACTCAATAGAAGGTATATCTATCATTGGAGAAGTTTTGAATAACTTACGTTTTGCAGACGATACAGTAATAATGACGGATAACAACAATGATTTACAGAACGTAATGCAACGTCTTAATGAACGCTGTCATGAGTACGGACTGAAGATAAATTTAAAGAAAACTAAATGCATGATCATGATTAAACCTGATGATGATGATGATGATAGTGTGTTTGGCATGGAAACCAGTCCTTTTGCCACAGATTTTTAAATGATTTATGTTATGTTTATCAATTAAAACTTGATTGTACTAAATTTATATTATATATCCGGATGCATATAAGTGATTACATATGAGTTCGTATATAGATTTCTGATTCAATGACAGTAGGTGGGTTATGTTTACTGGAAGTTGCACATTACTTTTAACTAGGTTTTCATAAAACGTAGATGAGAGTGCTTTATTTTTAATACATCCAAACAGGATGTGATTAACATCACACTGGGAAATATTATCGCATAAACACTTTCCTGATTCTATAATGTTTAATCTAGCCAGGTGAGCAGGAACAGCACCGTGACCAGTTTTTAATCTTGTGATAGTTGCTGCTGATCGTTTAGATATATTATAATGGAATATGTGTGGTAATTCTGTTAGGGATGGTAACGTAGGATGGATCTTGTAATAATGATTATTTGAAGTATTCGCCAATATTTTCCATCTGTCTTGCCAGTTAAAATTTATTTTTTTAGTATAAAAATTGATTAGGTCTGATACTGTGTAAATATGTTCTTGTATACCTGAATGAGTAGAATCCTTAGCGAGCTCGTCTACTATTTCATTACCTTTTATCCCGGAGTGACTTTTTGCCCAAATAAATGTTATATCTTTGTTTCTCATTTTTTGTTTAATGTCACATATCAGCTCACATGTTTTATGGTTTAACTCAGTATTATTAAGTCCACTAAGAATTGACTTAGAGTCTGAGATGATCACAGCATCTTGCAAATTTGCGTGCTCTAGCCAATCCAGAGCTTTCCTAATAGCTACCGCTTCTGCAGTGTAAATAGAGCAATGTGGAGGAAGCTTTATTTTAAGTGATTTGTTTCTGGAAGGAATATACACTGCAGACCCTACTTTCCCATCGTTCAGTTTAGAACCATCTGTGTAAATTATAGTTTCATTAGTATATTCACTCAATATGGAGTTCAACAGCTTGTTATTTATTTGATGTGAATCTGAATATTTCGGAAATATAATATTTAATTTTTTTAAGATTGTATTAAATTCTAATTTATAAGATGGTTTAATATAATTTGTTGAAAGTGTAACCGGTAAATCATTGGTTTCCAGAAAGGCATCTGCTAATGGTGGTGAATTTTTTATTCTCCAATAATTGTTTACTAGATTTTGAATGGATAACTCATACAGCATACTTAGTAGGCCACTTGTTCTAGCCCTTAATATTAATACAGATTTTGTTGCTAATAAATTTCTACGATATTCTAATGACATTTCATTACTTTCAGCAAGTAACAGGGGGCATGGTGTTGATTTCATAGCACCCAAAGTTAATCTCAAACTTTTAAACTGAATACGATCTATTTTTAGTAAATGTGTTTTGCTTGCTGATCCGTATAACACACATCCGTAATCCAAAATTGATCGCACGTAGGTCCTGTAAAACATCAATGCAACTTTGGGATCAGCACCCCATTTTCTGCAAGTGACACATTTAAGAAGATTAATGCCTTTCTCACATCTTTTTTTTACATATTGGACATGTTTAGACCATAGTAATTTGGGGTCTAGGATTATACCAAGATATTTATATTCAGTGACAACGGGTATATCATATCCTGACAGGTGTAGACTATCAGGCGTACGTAACCTATGTCTTGTAAATATCATAATGGCAGATTTTTCTGGGGATATAGTAAGTTCGTGGTCTTTAGTCCAATTATCTACTAGTTTCATGATGTGTTCCAGGACCTCCACACAATCGTCATATGAATCACGGACGGAGTAAATACATATATCATCGGCGTACTGTATACATTTTATGGAATCAACAAAAATGTCGTGTATACTTGCCGAAAATATGTTGAAGAGAATTGGGCTTAATACAGACCCCTGTGGTAATCCTGTATGAGTTATTCGTGGACCATATAACTGATTACTATGGTCTCTGATATATAAAGTTCGGTTGCTAAAAAGATTAACTATATTAGCGGACAAATTTGTGGAAAACCCCAGTTTGCATAACTTTGAATGCATTACTGTTAAATTAACACAGTCGTAAGCGCCTTTAAGGTCTAGAAAGAAACATGCTAAATATTTATTTTTTGAAAAATTTAGTTGGATATCTGTTGTTAAGTGACTTATTGCATCTAGTGTTCCCAGACCAGATCGAAATCCGTATTGAGTGCTTGGCAAAAGATTATAGTGTTCGACTGTCCAGTTAAGACGATTTTTAATAATTCTTTCGAAAGTTTTTGTTATACAAGACAATAGAGAAATGGGTCGATAAGACGATGAGAGAGTTTTGTCTTTGTTGGGTTTGATAAAAAGACATATAATTGTTTCTTTCATTTTGTCAATGTAATTTCCTTTCAAAAGCCAATCATTAAATATTTTTAATAAATGATTTTTTGCCTTATCGGGAAGGTGGTTAATTATGGAATAAGTAATATAATCTTTCCCGGGCGCAGTAGATTTTGATATTTTATTAGCTGCATCCAGTTCTTGGATGTTTATTGGATTTTCTAGTAATTTAAATTTACTGGAATTGCATATTGATACGTGTTTTAATTGGTCTTGAACGTATGGTGGAGCGAACTTGTCAAGTAACTCTTCTATTAGCTCTGTTGAAATTGGTTGTGTCTTTGAATGATAATTTTTGTTAGCCATTTTATTAACAAATTTCCATATTTTGTTGAGCGGTGTATTTTTATTGATAGTATTTACAAAGTTGATCCAAGATGTTTTTTGTTTTTTCATAAAAACAACTTTGCATTTGGCTTGGATGTGTTTAAATTTTAGATAATTTTCAAGATTTGAGACAATATTATACTCTCGAAAAGCTTTTTTTCGACACGATATTAAATTTTTACATTCGTCGTCCCACCATACGGGAAGACCGGATTTTGGTTGAAATGATTTTTGAGTAATCATAGCAGAGTCTGCAGCTTCGCTAATTGTTTTTATTAAGTTATTAAACATTTCCAAAGATGTAACATCTATAGAATGAGTATCTAGAAGGCATTTTTCTAAGTAATTTTCAAATATAGACCAGTTCGCTGAAGACTCTTTCCATTTTGTGGAGGTATGGATTGTTCTTGGGGAATATTTCAAATCTAGGGTGATTTGGATAGGGATGTGGATTGTACCTAGTGAGTCATTTAGAGGATTCCAGGTAGTAAAGCCTGTTAAATGAGGAGATACTAATGTTAAGTCTATCATTGAAGGACGTTCGTTTGGTCTGGATATTTTGGTTGGTCTTCCGTCATTGAGTAAAATTAGATTAGTATTGTCTAAAGCGTCAGCTAAAATATTACCTTGTGTACTATCCTGTATGGAACCCCACCTACAGTGATGACTATTAAAGTCGCCCCCAATTAAAACTCTGCCTTTAATTTGTCCAAATAAATTTTCCCAATCTTTGGATGAGACATATATTTTAGGAGGTTTGTAAACACATACTATTGATAATTTAACTTGTTCTAGAAAAACACCGCAAACCTCTATATTTGGATTATAATTTGTTTTGAATTTTATATCTGAAAAGGAAATGTTGTTTGCAACTAAAACAGCAACGCCTCCATAGCCATCACGTCGATCAACTCTAACATTATTAAAACCTTTAATATATAAATTTTTATTTTGTGACAACCAAGTTTCGTTCAGAAGAATGACATCAATTGTATGACTTTCTAGAAAATTAAGCAAATTAGTCTTTTGTTTTATAATAGATTGGCAGTTCCACTGAAGAATATTAAGTGTTCTATGATTCCCCATCACTATCGTTGTCTGATAAACAAGAAAGTATATTTCTGATTTCATTTTGAGTGACTTTTTGGAATTCAACTGAGACTAGTTTGGGGTCAATTTGTTTAATTATTCTTTCTAAAGCAAATGGAATTTCTTGTAGAATTTGTAATTGTATTTTTTCTTTATATGCTATAAACTCATTACGATATGGGTTAGGAATTATAGGATGTGACACTGATTTTGTTTTAGAAGTTGAAGGAAATTGTAAGGCAGTTTTACATTGAGTCGGGGATATGGCTTTTCGTTTAAGAGGATTAGAAGTTTGTTTAGGTTTAGGAACGAATGAATTGTTTACTGTACGGTCATTTGCCGCAGTCGGGAGTTGGGGAAAGTTATTTAGGTTACTAAGCAATTCAAATTTATTATGTGTCGTGATTTTGGCATAGGATGGATTTTTTGCTAAAAACTCAGCTTCTTTAAATGTAGTATTCTCAATCGCCATTATTTTTTTAATATTATATTGATGTTGATAAGCTGGGCATTGTTTCGTTAGAGTCGTATGATCGTTTGTTTTACAGTGAAGACAATATTGTGAGTTACTACAACGGGAGTTGTCTTCGTGTTCTTTGCCACAATTTTTGCATAAGCTGAAAGTGGACTTACACTGTCTGAGAGTATGACCAAATTTAAAACAATTTAAACACTGTACCACAGGGTATATGTATTGTTCAACTTGAAACCTTACCAAATCTAACGTAATATATTGAGGAATAATATTTCCTTCAAATGTTAAAATTACCATTTGCCTAGGAACAAAAATAGTTTCATTATCTGAATCAATAAGTTTTCTTTTCATACGTCTTACCTCGGTTATTTTTTGGTCGGAAATAATATTATTCATCATATAATTTTCGTCCAAAAAAGTATCAACTTGTCTAATTATTCCTTTTTTGTGATTAAAAAAATTCGGAATGTAAGCAATAAATTTGTTAGAAATAATTATGTCGTGATTGACTAAACTATTTGCACAAGTGTAAGAATTAAAAATTACTTTCACTTTATTTCTACCGACGAGTTTAATATCGACAACATCTTTCTTAAAAAAGTTATTAATGAATAAATAATGACCTACTCGGACTGGTGATAAACGTTTAATATTTGGGTCGATGGACTCGACAAAAACAAAAAACGGGCCTTTATCAGAGGATTTATACCTATTATTTAAATCAAAACGGGCACTTACTGCCTCCATATTTTCACCTTTATCAGGGGGTGGCTTTTCGCCACCCGAAGAATCATCCATTTTTAAATATAAAGAACAATCCTACCTTGTTTTATTATTCCTTACTATTTAAAAAACTAAACTTTAACTGCTTAGAAATTGAAAACTAATTAGCACTTAATTGATGTGGACACTATCGATGCCGGCACACAACTGTGATGATTAAACCTGCACATGCAAATATCCAATTGACTATTGAAGATACTGCAATTGAGAGTGTTAATAACTATAAATACTTAGGAACATGGATAACATCAGATGTAGACCAAACCAAAGAAATTAGGACATGCGTTGAAATAGCACGTGCATCATTTTTTAAACTTAAAAAGTTTCTTTGTTGTCGGGATATAAGATTAGAACTACGCCTGAGAATGCTTCGATATTACGTGTTCTCTACTCTTCTTTATGGCTTGGAAGCGTGGACACTTAAACAAGTCCATCTGAATCAGTTGGCCGCCTTTGAATTTTGGTGTTACAGAAGAATCCTACGAATATCATGGATTCAAAGAATGTCAAACGTGGAAGTAACTAGAATGATAGGAAATGGGGCGGAAATAATATTAACTATCAAAAGACGAAAACTTGAGTACTTAGGACATGTGATGATGAGAGGGCAAAAATACGCATTATTACAACTTATTATGCAAGGCAAAATCCGAGGAAAGCGAAATGTGGGAAGACGAAGAATATCCTGGCTTAAAAACCTAAGAGAATGGTTTGAATGTAGTAGTGCAGAACTTTTTAGAGCGGCAGTCAACAGAGTCCGCATAGCCGTGATGATTTCCAACCTTCGATAGAAGATGGAACTTAAAAAAGAAGAAGGTACTTAACTTTTAAATAAAATTAGCTGTAGGCTACATTTCGTATCATCGTCATTTTCAAAGATTCCATACAGAAAATCTTCAATAGGCTTTATCTTCTAAAATACATGCACCTATAGCTTGCCAAGTTAATCTTCCTAAGTTGCATTGTCTTCTTGAACAGAAATCGGCATTTGAATGGATTTTGTCTTGGATTTTTTGTGAAGTTTGACTAGCGATTTTGTATTTCAAAGCAATAAGAATTCTTTATGTAATAGTTTTAGTATCGCTAATCGTAAATTTTTTTGTAGTTCGGTCTCCCGCAAATCACTAAAGCAAATAATAGCAAATTCCTGCAAGTTACCGCTTCCATACTGAATTCTACCGTTCTCAGTTTTGATATATATTACTTATAAACTTCAATCACAATTATAAGAACTGACTTATGCAGAATTTAAAACTATCCCGCTGATAAAGTCGACGCCATAAAGAGATTTGCTTTCTTCAGGTAAATAGTAAAAAGGGCCGGCTTAACGAATTTTATATTTTATTTGGCATTTACATTACATATTTAATTTAAATAAATATCTAGACAATTAAGGGAAAAACTACATAAACTGATAACTTATTCAATATACAAAATCAACAAATGCAAAAGTATTTTTTTATTTACTTTTTATTTTAAATGTATTATTTAATTATTAGAAGGCCATGAATCTAAACTTGGACATAACTTTTAATACCTACAATTACTTTAAAATAACATTTTCTTGTATATCTTAATTCAAAATCACTTTCTTCTTCAATATTAATTAATAATTATGATTTTCCCTATCGACCACTTAATATTTTATAAGATTATTGATTAATAATTTTATGTGATGCACAACCTTAAGTGAAGAATAATTTTTTTTTGTGAAATTATTAATAAAGAAATTTATCATTTTTTGCCGACTTTTTCAGACATGAAACCGAAAAGTTAAACAAAACAAGTCAACATGAATAAATATGAAACTTTTAAAACGAGTAAATCGGTACCAGATCGGATACAATTAGCGTCTCTTTGTAAAGACAATGACGTCGAATTTACTAAAGTAACAAGACATTCACTTAACACAGACACTACACATTACTCCCCTGAGTTAGTGATAAGTTATAGTCTAAAAAAATCATTATGAAATTGACTGGACAGTTTGTTGTGAAAACCAGTGCCAATAAAACACAAAACACACACTCACACAAAACGAGTATAAATATCACATATCACATAGATATTATGTTAAATCTGTGTCACTATCACTGTCGTCTTTTAAATTGATGATAATATTTTGTATATTATATGTAGGAAAATACGAATTCTCAGCTTTCATGATATGTGAGACTCCATTTTTCTAACTATTCGCATCAATTTTGAGTATTTCCTTTTCAATTAAATGCAGGACAGATGCATTTAAATGTGGCGAAGTATTATTTCTTCGAACTCTTAAGTTGATGCCACATATGTTCGATTGGGTTAAATACACAGTAATATGGTGGAAGTCTTAAAATCGTATGACCCATCTTTTCGGCATAAAACTTTCGGAAACTTTTTAAAATGTCCAATAAATCGTTCTTAGTATTATCTATGAGAAAATAAATATCTTTTTCATACAAGTAATTCAAGAATTTTATTTAATTGCCTGCTATTATATGTTGCATTGTCCATAACTACAACACTATTAGGGGGTATGTTGGGTGTTAACTTATTTTTGAACCAGTCTTCAAATATATCTGAAGTTGTGTTGTAATGGTAATTGAGACATGAATCACTGATGTTTTAGCTGATAGAGATAAGGCATTTGGAACCCATCCATTGACTGATCCAGCATGGAATATTGTTATTCTTTTTCCTCTATTAGAAGGCGCTGTTGTTGAACAAGATTGACTATTATCTACCCAACCTTTAGATGGCGTATCGTGAGTATCAAACCACGTTTCATCTAAATAAATAATAGGTCGATTCTCTTGACGATACTGTTTAATTTTGTTTAAATATTCCATTCGCCATATCCGTAAACGATTGTATTCCATAAGTACCTGTATTTTATCTACTTTTTTGTATTTAAACCCTATACGTTGCAAACACTTCCAAACAGTTGTTCTACAGCACTTAATTTCAGTGTTGTCGACGTGAAGCCTGTCAACTAATATATCTAGTGTGGGTACAATTTGTTCTTCATACAAGGCATACACTTTGCGACGACTAAGATCTTCATCTGCACGATCGAGCTTCCGAGAAATACTGTTATCTTGTCTTACTAATCTTGGTATAATAGGATTACTTACAATTTTTCTGACTGTGTATAATGGTTTTTTAGTCAAAGTTGCCGTTTCATGT
This sequence comes from Diabrotica undecimpunctata, assembly GCF_040954645.1. Taxonomy (NCBI): domain Eukaryota; kingdom Metazoa; phylum Arthropoda; class Insecta; order Coleoptera; family Chrysomelidae; genus Diabrotica; species Diabrotica undecimpunctata. The sequence goes on along the minus strand of NC_092807.1, from coordinate 116,512,326 downwards.
ACGGCTTCGTTACTGTCCATGTTTTTTTCGACCAGAGTTTGAGAAACATTAGCAATAATTTGTTTTGCATCAGTAGATAAATGTATTCGTTGGCGGTGTTCAGGTTCTAATACTTGAATGAGATCACCTCCTTGTCGATTTGCTTCCGGTTCATTAACTGGCGAAATTGCCCTATTATTCTCTGGACTCCAGGGACGCTACATTTTTTCATACAATAAAGGTAAATTTGACTACGTGGATTCACCGGCAAGTGTACAAACTCTAAAAAAATAAACACTTTTATAACAATACTCAACTAATTTTTTGCACAAACTGAACACTCAAACGACTTTACAACCAATTCCGTCGAAAGCAGACTTTAAGTGTTAGTTTGTCATCGTACAACTCTCTTCAAATTAAAAGACAATTAACGATAAATAACAGGTAGAAAGCTATATAAATTCCTAGTAATTTGTTAATAGGTCAATTAAGTTAAACGTTTACTCATTATAACTGTATATATGGGTTTGTCAGTTCTAATGTGCTGTTTGGGATATTACCCGTTTTCCCAAAACATTAATTTCCACGGCCAATTCAGTCAATTTGACTAAATTGTGATCTTCATAATTTTGGGCGCTTTTATTTCATTGAGACTTAAAATAATAATTAATAAAAGTATACAATAATTATGGGAAATTTGTATGTTTATAAAAAGAGTTTGTTGACATTACGCTTAAATGATAATATTTGATTTGATTATCTGTACTAACCAACAGTTGACTTGGCTATACGCCGGTCTTGTCAGCTTGGATAGCTGTGATAATTATACAACAATAGAGTATTTACAAGGGATTATTCAGTTTTACAGCTGTTATTAAAATAACTTTTATAATGAGACACTAAATTGCTGGATACAGTATAAATGAGAATCTCATAGTTTGTTTCAGTGCATTGAATAAATTCTGATAATATTATCTGTGGGCCTTAACCCTGAAAGCTCACTCCTGGGCGTGACATACCTATCCAGGCACTTAGCTTAATGTAGAATGCGCAGCAGCAATTCAATTTTGATATAGCTTCATATATCTTTAGTAGTGTAGTTGCGGTCTTATTTAAGCAATATGTTCAATCACAAAAAATGGTTCAATACGCGCTAGGGGTTCAATACCCATATAAGAGGTTAGTGATAGTTCATGTTGCTGAAAAAAAAACTGAGAAAAACGTTGTCTGTTACTAAAGCTGAAATGGAAAGGCAAGTCAAAAATTTATTTGCATAAAACAACAACGGGGATCATATCAAGATATCTTTGGTGCCGATTCCGAATCTGACAAGGATATTGTCGAAGAAGAAAACTCAAATACCGATACTTATGGAAGTGAACAAAGTAATAGTAAAATATATCATGAACCTGTTTTATACTTTCTACTTTATACATTCTAATAAAATATCTCAGAATATCAGACATATGTCAATCTATATTAAGTTGTTACACCTATATTGACTGGCCTAAAGTTAGCCATATCATGTATATGTCACGTAGACCCTTGCTAAGCTGTTAAACAGCTTAGCATATTGAACACCTTCCCTCTAAGATCGGCATCTATAAGGAGTTTTTACATTACGACCAACTCTGGTCTTATAAATAATAGAGGTCTCAATATTTGGGTTGACACTATGACTCAACGTAGGTACTGATTTTATATTTGGGCTTGGACACCCAATAATTTTATAAACACTATCATTTACGTGGATGCTAGCTGTATCTTTATGAATACTTTGTGACTGAATACCATGGTACAACTCGTTATTTTATACAATTGTTATCTTCTTTTCTCACCCAATGTGATCTAGGTTCATTAGCTTTTTCTAACACAATTGCTTTACGCCAATAATTATCTTTTGAACTTTTTATTACTATGCTTTTTTCCTTTTTAAACTCTACTGGTTTTCTTTGTGGTGTCTTATCATAATGTAATTGTAATTTTTCTTTCCGCTTGCACATATTTTCGTTATACTTGTTTTTGGATTGTAAGTTTTAATTTATTAGCTGTAGTTGCTAATTGTTCTCTCAGGCTCCTGCTCTGTTTTATTTGAGCTAGAGATGCATCGAGATTTATTATACAGGTATTAGTATATTTCATTACAAGATCTCTAAAATCGATATTTTTTTCATCAGATTTTTTTTTAAATTTGCTTGCTTATATTGACTGCTTTTTCTGCAAGTCAGTTACTCCGATGGTAATGTGGGGCACATGTCATAATTCTAATATATTTTTCTCTATAATAATTTTTACATTTTTTTAAGTCCTAGCCAATAAAATATACTCGTGGCTTTTTATAGTTTAGCCCACTACTATGCGGCCTTTATGAACCAATTTTATCATTGCAAACCTAAGTTTTCTAGAAATAATTATTTTGTCATTAATGAAAACAATCCAAACTTCAAAATACAGTGAATCCATTATACCATAGCACTTTTTTATACTTAAGAAATATTTTTTTCTTTTGGTCATTCATTGTAATAAAGATCAAAAATTACTACCAATGCTTCATTTATGCTTTTCCTGGCTCATAGTAAAATGTTTCCTCACTGAATAGACCATTTTAAACATTTCTGGGTCATGTATATTTATATTTATCCTAAACTTCTTCTTCTTCACGTGCCATCTCCGCGACGGAGGTTGGCAATCATCATGGCTATTCTAATCTTAGATGCTGCTGCTGAATAGTTCAATTGATGTGCATCCGTACCATTCCCTCAAGTTACGCAACCATGAGATTCTTCTTCTTCCTACACTTCTCTTGCCCTGGATTTTCCCTTGTATAATCAATTGAAGTAGGTTGTATCTCTCATTACGCATAACATGCCCCAGGTATTGCAGCTTTCGTGTCTTGATGGTTTCCAATACTTCCATTCTTTTGTTGATTCTTCTCATGACTTCGTTGTTTGTTACATGCTCGGTCCATGATATCTTCAGGATTCTTCTATACACCCACATTTCAAATGCTTTCAACTTTTTAGCAGTCGACGCGTTAAGTGTCCATGCTTCTATCCCATAAAGCAGAGTCGAGAAAATATAACACCTTGCCAGCCTAACTCTCAAGTCCAATTTTAGTTCCCTCGCACAAAGTACCTTTTTCATTTTATTGAAGTTTGTACGTGCTGTCTCTATTCGAACTTTGATTTCTTTGGAGTAATCGTTTGTATGATTAATTATTGTGCCAAGATAGTGGTAGTTTTCAACTTGTTCTAAAGCACTACCGTTACTTGTCAGGCTTTCACCAATATTTTGGGTTTTTGATATCCTCATAAATTTGGTTTTCTTGGTGTTTATTGATAATCCATATTCCTCTCCATACTCAACTATCTTGTTCATTAGCTTTTGGAGGTCTCGGAGGTTGTCTGTTATTATGATAGTATCGTCCGCCTATCTAATGCTGTTAATCGGTGTTCCATTGACCTTGATTCTTGCTGTTTCTTCCTCATTTCTTCAGAGTATGCATTGAATAGTAGTGGTGACAATACACACCCCTGTCGCACTCCTCTTTTAACTTCGAACTCTTCTGATGTGTGTTCATTAATGCGTACGTGTGCCTGCTGTTTATAATATAGATTTGTTATAATTCGAAGGTCATTGTTTTGTATTTGTTTTGCTTTGAGGATGTCCATTAGCTCTTTGTGGCGGACTTTGTCGAAAGCTTTGTTGTAGTCTATGAAACAGACGTACATATCTTGGTTCACATCCATGCATCTCTGGATTAGTACGTTGAATGCAAATAGAGCTTCACAAATACCTACGCCATTACGGAATCTAAATTGAGTTTCTTCAATATCCATATCAAGTGTTTTGTAAATGTGTTTATGAATGATCTTTAAAAACAATTTAAGTGTGTGAAACATCAGGCTTATGGTACGGTGGTCGGTGCATTCTCTAGCATTTTTCTTTTTTGGGAGACAAATGAATGTTGAGGTCAACCATTCGTTGGGTATGTCACCCGATTGATAAATTTTATTAAAAAGCTTTAAGAGGACATCAATGTACTCATTTTCTTTTATTTTAAGGATATCAATAGGCAGTTGATCTGGCTCCGGGCTTTTTCCGTTTCTGGTGTTCTTTAGTGCATACAGTATTTCTTCCTTTGTAATTTCTGCACTTGTTTCTCTGTCCTCAAAAGACAAGTCTTGTGGGTTTCCTCTTTCGTCGTCGAAGAGCTCTTCCATATACTCTTCCCATCGTTTTAGTTTTTCGTCAGTCGTTATCATAGTATTTCCATTTTTATCTAAAAGAGTTGTGTTGTGGTTTCTTTTTTGCAGTCCTGCCATTTCTTTAACCTTTTTATGTATGTTGAATAGGTCGTATTTGTTCTGAAGATCCTCTATCTCTTTATATTTTTCCTCATAGTAAGTTTGTTTTGTCTCTCTTATCTTTTTTCGTTGTTTCTGATTTTGTTGTTAATGATTTTGTAATTGTGACTGTCTTTGTTCTTGGCTTGTCTTCGTTATTCCATCATGCCGAGTATCTCGTCGGTCATCCAATTGCCTTTCTTTCGTGTCGGTTCTTTTAATACCTCTTTGCATGGAGCGAGGAAGCAGTTTTTTAGTGTTTTCCATTGTTCGTTTATCTCGTAAGTGTTAGTATCTAATTTATCAAGGTTGTCGTATATTTTCTGTTAAAGTTTGATTTTTATATCAACTTCTTTCAGTTTTCTAATATCTAATTTTGGAGGTCTTGATAATATAGGTTTTTGATATGACTGAACATCAATATCAAAAATACAATTTTTGGGTAACCTAATAAATTACAAATAGTTCCTTCACAGTCTGACTATAATTTATCTCACTATCAATCATATGTAGTGATGCACAAGCTACTAATTTTAAAACTTTATTATATTTATAGAACATACAGCCGCCTAGGCCATTTTTAGATCCATCATATTAAATATGTTTTTGATTAACAACATACGGGACTAATGCTGGTGATTTACAAATGATGTTCTTTAAATTATTGAAGCATTTTTAATGTGAGAGGAGCAACACACATTCTACATTATTTTTAAGTAATTGACAAAAAGAGGTTGAATATGTTCAGCCATATTCAGAATGTAGCGTCAAGCGTAATTAAATGCACCTAAACTACCTTGCAACTCTATTTTACTATTTGGTTTTAAGTTTTCAAAGTGATTCCATTTTATCAGTATCTATTTGCATCCCTTTATGTGAAAAAACTGAACCCATACATTTGACCTCTTTTTAACAATATTGAAATCATAGTCATTATTAAACTTCTACTTCTTTAGCCCTTTATTACACTTTTTTAAAAGCTTTATTATGCGCTTCTTTTATTGTTCCTATAACAATCATAGCATCGTGAAAAATTAATAAATTCTTTATACCTTAAAATTTATTTTCTACTACTTCTTGAAACAGATCTTTGATAAACCAAATGGCAATACTTAATATCTGAAAATTTTATAAGATGCTGCAAAACTGCATTTCCAGCATGATGCCTCATCAAGTTCCAAATGATAATGATCTTCAGAGAGACCAAATACAGAAAATATATTTTTACCCATCATTTGTGCACAAACATTTTTAATATTGTTCTGAAGCTATTTTCTTGTGGCATTTTAAATTAATTTATATTTAAATGGGAATAAGCCACAATTAAAGATTAAAATACGTTTATTGACGTTTCAATTTCCACTTCGGAAATCGTTCTCAAAATACAAACATTAGTAAATTAAACAAATTTTGTTTTTTGTTACTTAGTGAAAAAATTCTTCTAATAATTTAATTTTATCTGACTCATCTATATTGACAATTCAGACATACCTTATACATTTTAAAGTAGAAGACTTTAAAATGATATTGCCAATATTGTTGAGTTGCGTTCCTGTGACGACTTTACTTATAAGATAGTTCATTCGATTACATGAAATCAACTTTAACTTGAGAATATCCGCCAGAAAAGATCATAACATGTAATTCGTCTTTAAAAAGACAAATACATACCATGATGACAGTAAAATTCTCCTGTTAGTGATTCCATAGTAAATTATGAGGGAAAAACCAGGAAAAAAAACCTCATAATACTATCCCGACATGGTAAGTATTTGATCGTGCATTTAGTTTACCTTCAATAAACACCAAATTCCGATTTTATATGTTTGTTATTTAAAAAAACATAAATGATGTATTCTCTATATGTTACTGACTTACCAATACTGGTATTTTCCTTTTAATAACTTCCTCTTTCAATATGGGTAACCAGATCCTACTATATTCTGCCGAGGAATTCGCGACACAATTATGTTATAATATGTTAATAATAAGTTAATAACATTATGTACTGATAATACATACTTTCAACTAAATAATGAATTCTATAAACAAAGTTTTGGACTAGCAATGGGCTCTAGTTTATCTCCATTATTAGCCGATATATTTATGGAAGATTTTGAAACAAATATTGTTTCTAAACAAAATTTAAAACCCTCAGTATGGTGGAGGTATGTAGATGATGTATTCTCAATATGGCCTCATGGATCAGAGTTGTTGGACACATTCCTAAATGATATAAACGATAAAGAAGAGACAATAACATTTACCATGGAAAAGGAATATAATAACACATTACCTTTTCTGGATGTTTTAATCTCTAAGAACGATACTGGATACGAAACTCAGGTGTATAGAAAACCAACACACACCAACAGATATTTAAATTTCAAATCAAATCACAATATTAATATTAAAAAGGGAATTATTAAATCCTTATACGATAGAGCCAAAATTACTTGTTCTAACGAAAATTCGTTCTTGGAGGAAAAACATTTGTTAACATCTGTTTTATTAAAAAATGATTATCCTTTATCGTTTATAAATAAGGAATTTTCAACAATCGATCGAATAGAACAAAACAACTTAGAACGAGATCCTACAGCATATGCAAGGAATAATACGAGAACAATAACAATACCATACATAAAAGAATTATCGGAAAAGCTTAAAAGGATAGGAAATAAATTCAACATTTCAACAACATTCAAAACAACAAACACGTTGAGATCTATCTTGTCCAAAACCAAACCTAACAATGAACAAGAAAGGACAAAGAATTGCATTTATAAAATACCTTGTGAATGCGATCAGTTTTATTTAGGTGAAACATCAAGACCATTAAATGTTAGAATAAGTGAACATCAATCCTATATTAAAAATAGAGAATTTGATAGATCTCAAATCTGTAAACACGCATGGGATAATGAACATAGGGTTCAATGGAATGATTCAAATACAGTCCTAAAAGAAACGGATGGTAAAAAGAGAAAAATCAAAGAAGCGGCTCTAATTATGCTAAATGAGACCAATTGTGTCGCGAATTCCTCGGCAGAATGTAGTAGGATCTGGTTACCCATATTGAAAGAGGAAGTTATTAAAAGGAAAATACCAGTATTGGTAAGTCAGTAACATATAGAGAATACATCATTTATGTTTTTTTTTTTAAATAACAAACATATAAAATCGGAATTTGGTGTTTATTGAAGGTAAACTAAATGCACGATCAAATACTTACCATGTCGGGATAGTATTATGAGGTTTTTTTTTCCTGGTTTTTCCCTCATAATTTACTATGGAATCACTAACAGGAGAATTTTACTGTCATCATGGCATGTATTTGTCTTTTTAAAGACGAATTACATGTTATGATCTTTTCTGGCGGATATTCTCAAGTTAAAGTTGATTTCATGTAATCGAATGAACTATCTTATAAGTAAAGTCGTCCCAGGAACGCAACTCAACAATATTGGCAATATCATTTTAAAGTCTTCTACTTTAAAATGTATAAGGTATGTCTGAATTGTCAATATAGATGAGTCAGATAAAATTAAATTATTAGAAGAATTTTTTCACTAAGTAACAAAAAACAAAATTTGTTTAATTTACTAATGTTTGTATTTTGAGAACGATTTCCGAAGTGGAAATTGAAACGTCAATAAACGTATTTTAACCTTTAATTGTGGCTTATTCCCATTTAAATATAAATTAAACATTTTTAAGTCTCATGGGTCTACGCATAAACGTAACCTACCATTTTGCTTTTCTATAATAACAATGCGGTTTATGGCTGCCCTCCGGTCAATTTCGTTGACGGTCACAATTGCTTCTCTTTTTGTCAATCAATCTAATTCATCTCTAAAATTATCTTATCATCTAAGATCAATACATAATTTACTACTTAAGAACTCGAGTTGCCCCATCAATAATTCTTCTCATAAAAATATCTACTTATTTTTATATTTATAAACTACATTTACGACACCTATTGTTTTAGCCCGAGTATCCTCCCACCCTTTAAGTACATACTGATTGTCACTAATTTTAAACTGTTTACCAATTTTCTTGAAAAATTTTAATGGAATTATACTTATATCTGTACCTGTGTCAAGTTTTACTTTAATTATTTTATTTTCAATTTCTATAATTTCATCTTAAATATTTACATCTTGATATACTTTATTAACACTTTTTACAATACCAGATGATCCATCTTTGCTATCTTCATCCGTAATATCAATATTCTTGACTCTACATGACTTGGTTTAAAACACACATTTCTTTCCACGCGCTGGCCATTCTCTGGTCGTTATGTAATTGACAAACATTTGCACTTGAATTTTTCATTGGATACCGTTGGTATTACTTTATTACTTTCTTTATGAACTTCTTCTATATCGATATCTTTTTCTTCGTTGTGAAATTTTAAATTTTGATTATTTCTTTGCTCACTAGTTATACAAAATTCGATGGTCTTTTGTAGGGTAAGTTTGTCCACTCCCAACTAAGTTTCCTAGTAACTATATTTCTAATGCCCATAAATATCTTTTCTCTTAGAGCTTTATCTTTGGCTATTTGTTTTTGATCAACTTCATTCTAATTACATGTTCGAATGAAATGTCTACATCTAGTAAGAAACTGCCCAAACGACTCTCATTTCTGAACTCTTATGATAAAATTGTATCTTTTAAACGATTCGTTCATCCTTGGATTAACATATTTTTCGATTATTGACCATCATTAGTGATTAGCAATCATCAAGTCATAACTATTAGTTTCGGCTTGTGGGATGGTGAATGTGGACATAATTTTGACAGACTCAGTCCCATTTATATTTCTTAAAATTGACAATTTTATTTTATCTGCTGACTGGTGTTGTCCTATTGCTAGTAAATATTCTACGAAATTGGTTTTCCAGAACTTCCATTTACTTGTCGCATTTGGACCCTGTACGTTAATATCTGGTGGTAGTTTTACACTTATTCCCATTGTCATTTTAGGTTATGCTACCTCGTGAATCATTACGTTCCCCAAGTTTCTTTTTTTTTATGGTGTATTTTAGTTTTTCGACTGTAAGCTGACTAGCTGTTTAACTGCGCCAAGTTTTATAATTAATGCGCCATATTTATTTATCAAATATTTCAGAAAATCAGACATATATGAATCTATATCAAGTTGTTTAACATATTTTGACTGGTCTGAAGTTAGCCATGTCAGGTATATGTCACCGAGCCCCTTGCTGCGCTCTTACAAAGCTATGTATATTAAATAGAACCAGTTATAAATATCGCAAGTTTACTTGGAAAAGACGGGCATCGTTGGTCTACAGAACAACTCTGAAGGGGGTCATACTGCAGCGAGAAGTATTGTTACGCATTTACCAAGCCCCAATGAAAAAGCCAGGATACTTTTTTCCCTAAAGAAACTTAATGTCTACTGAACAAATGTTAGATATTATTATCTTTTATACAAATGAAGAAATTATTCTTAAAAGTGAAAATACCGCTGTGCAAAATTACACCAAATAGATAAATAAAACAAAAGTCTAAGCCTTCATTGGATTATTATTATGATCTGGTGCATTACGTGTTTATAACTCTAACGTTGATCAACTTTGCTCGCTACAATTTGGGAATATATTATTTCGTGGTAAGATGTCGCGGCACAGGTTTCAATTTCTAGCTGTGTGCCTGTTTCTAACTGTATAAGTTTGATAATAATAAACAAAAGCGATAACTAAAACAGCGCATAAATTTGCACCCATACGCAAATTATTGGAAATATTTATAAGCATCTACTGTATATCATACTAAACTCCTTTTCAGATTTGTACTTTCGATAAATAGCTTGTAGGATTCATGAGGAAATAGCTATTCCATATATAAGAAAATTCCAAACATAGGATAATAAGTCAGTGCCAACTTTTTATGTAGGTACGCAAACGTATACAAGGAAAATTAAATTGCAGAGAGTTAGTCTAATAAATACATTTGTAGCGTGAGGTAAATGAAATGATATAAATAAGATGTGTTTTTAGTGTTAGTATTAAGATAAATGAAAATAAAATAACATCCTAATACGCATAAAACCCTGGAAGAGACTTTAAGTAGGGTATCTGCGGACCGTGACTAATCTAATATTTGGTAAGATATACATGTGGTCTTGTTTTTATAGCAGGTTTGTGCTGCGTTACAACACACTTATTTTTCCACCTGAAGACGAATTTATTGCCTTATCAAAACAAACTAATATAATATTGCCTAATATCGTTACACTAAATTATACAAGAAAATTGATACTCGATAATTTTGTTTCTAATTTTTCAGTTTTACAGGTTCACATAAATTTCCTAGGAAACTAACAATCCTATCCTGCACAAATCGTTACAAACTGGCAATTATTTGCGCTTGAAACTGCCGAATATATCAGCCAAATTCAGGATGCTAAACAACTTGTTTCCAGTTATTAAAAATTAGGAGTGCATCTGTTTTGCATAAACAATAAATAAATTTACATTGGTCATTATTCAACTCATATCTCATTTTGATATACATCTTTCGCATACATATTCAGCAACAATTGTATCACACTTGTATACACATGTCAATTTTGCGTATATTCGTAATCCTGCCTGCTGGTTGGACTATTAATTATACCGGGATGCAAATATATGGTTCTGGTCATATTCGTCTCGGATTATTATAGTAGATAGTGGATTAGGAACGGTTACAAGTACCTCGAATACTGACTCAATTTATGAGATCCCAGAACAGGGACGGACTAACCATATTTTAATTATCTAATCTACAATTATTTATTACATTTATAATGTAAAATGGTTTATTAAGTTTCAAAGTGAATACTTTACCGTTGTTTTTATTCCTAAAAAATAAATGCGTTATTAAAATGATTACAAATGAAGAAGATTATGTTTTTTTATGTTTTTACACCCAGAGATCCAAGTTATACTGTATCCAGAAATTTAGTGTCTCATTATAAAAGTTATTTTAATAACAGCTGTAAAACTAAATAATCCATTGTAAATACTCTATTGTTGTATAATTATCACAGCTACTCAAGCTGCCAGGACCGGCATATAGCCAAGTCAACTGTAGGTAGGTACATATCAACATCATCTTGGTGCTACAGCCCTTAGAGGGCCTTCGACATTCTCAAGCTTTCTACGCCATTCTGTTCCGTCATTTGCTTGCATTTTCCAGTGGCTGACTCCGATCTTTTCGGCATCTTGTGTTACTCCGTCCATCCACCTCAGCTTTGGTCTACCCCGTCTTCTCATTCCCACGGGTTGCGCTGTTAGAATCTTTTTTATCATGTGAGTGGTAGGTACATATAATCAGGTCAAATATTATCATTCAAGCGTAATATCAAAAAACTCTTTTTATAAACATACAAATTTCCCATTAAGATTGTATTCTTTTATTAATCGTTATTTTAAGTCTCAACGAAAAAAATGCGCTCAAAATTATGAAGATCTTAATTTAGTCAAATTGACTGGACCGGCCGTGGAAATTATTAAGTTTGGGAAAAACGGGTAATATTTCAAACAGCACATTCCAACTGACAAACCAATATATACAGTTATGATGAGTAAACGTTTAACTTAATTGACCTATTAACAAATTACTTGGAATTTATATAACTTTCTACCTGTTATTTATCGTTAATTGTTTTTTAATTTGAAGATAGTTGTACGATGACAAACTAACATTTAAAAGTCTGCTTTCGATGGAATTGGTTTTAAAGTTGTTTGAGTGTTCAGTTTGTGCAAAAAATTAGTTGAGTCTTGTTATAAAAGTGTTTATTTTTAAATTCTTCTAAACAATTTATACGTGGAAGAAACCGCAAGACCACTAAGTGGCAGGATAAATGAGCACGAAACATACATCTAGAGCAGAGACTTCGACAAATTTCGGATATGCAAACATGTCAGGGTCAACGAGCACAGAATAAATTCGAAAGATGCATCAATAATTATAAAAGAAACAGACAAGAAAATTAAAAAAGTGAAAGAGGCAGTTCTCATTCTATTTAACCAAGAAAAATAGATAGCAAACTCATTAGCAGAATGTAGTCGCCTTTGTTTGCCAATGCTAAAAGAAATTAGTAACAAAATTATACCAAAAATAGCGTTGTAATATGAAGTCGGAGTCGGAATATTATCTACAATTTATAAATAATACATATGCAATACACAATAATCAACAATCTTACACAGTGCTAACTATTTAAGACAATCCCAAGTTACACAACTTACGTATAACATGTAACACAACATATAACAACAAACATGAAACAAAGAAAAAATACACACACATATACAAAACAGTCAAAATGTGTTGACTGACACTGATTACCAAATATCGAATTTTTACTGTCGAGTTAATACAAATGTTTAAAATTGATTTTGCGCGCGTAGCTGACATTCAAAATCGCTTGTCTCTTAAAGCATTGTTTCTGAGAGAACGGTTAATTTTAAATAATAAGTAGTAAAAAACATTTTTGTTTAAAATTATCTCAGCTACATTTTTGACGTGATAACGTCTTAAATTAGGTTGTGGCTCGGAGTCATTCATGAAAAAGTGTAACGCCCGCTCACGTCTGTTACAGTGAGTCACCGAACGAGAGAGAGGCCCGCCGGACCGGCGAATGCCTTGCGTCTCTCTCCCACTCAAACATGATCGGTCCGCTGCGCGCGCAACACTAGAGAATTAGGCGCGTTGAATCGGTGCGTGCTTGAATCATCGTCCTATCCTCAACAAAATCACTCAAATAGAAATTAGTTAAGTTTAAGTTTACATGTACAATGTTTTAGTAAACAAAATATATTTCTATAGTTAAAATTTGTGCAATTCTTATTTTGATTCAATTCCTTGTTCCTATTGTGCAATTTAATAATATTCATATCAATAAATATTCTACCGAGAAAAAGACGTTGTCACGTAAAATTTTCGCCCGTAAAACCGACTTTACAGGCAATCGATTTTTTTTTAATTAAAATATTTTTTTCTACGACCTACAGATTCGTGTTAAATCGATTTTTTCCGTTTTTCTACTTAAGGGGGAGAGTGGTTTTAGAGAGAAGCTGTAAGTAGGAGTAGTAAAGTTTTTGCATATTTTTGGGGCTTAAAGTTAGCATTCTTAGCATAATTTATCTTGTTCCTATGATTCACAGCGATGACATGTTTGAACCTGACGACGGCGTATAAATAAATTTACTTATTTATAATATATATATATATATATATATATATATATATATATATATATATATATATATATATATATATATATATATATATATATATATATATTTTTAGATGTCTCTATTCAAGTTAACATTGCTCCATTGATAGCCGATAAAATTTTTTTACGTATACCGATTTTGAACTTAAAAATTTAATTTTCTTCAACCTAACTTTTTTGATATTTTTCACGAGCAAGACCGATGGTTTTTATAATTATAAGATATGTTATAAATAATTCTTCTTGGGCTAATTATAAAGGTCCTAAGTGCAATTTAAGTGGTTAAAAAACATTAAATAAGAAAAAGCTTGTTTCGGCCTACTTTTCTGTATTAATTGCTATTTTTCAAGAGTAATAAATTAATATTATTTGGAGCTAGTCTTATCTTATAGAAAATTTAATTACGAACATTTTATTATATTCCAACTTTGCTCCAAAATAAATTGTTTTAAAGTTGTAAGCAAGGAAAGTAGAAAATAATTGATAATTTTTAAATATTTAAAATTTTTTATTCCTTTTCCCGATATATTTGAGAGGGAGGATGAGTCAATTGTTAATACTAAAATTATCACAAAACTTTTTATGCAAATATCCGAATACCACCTCTTACATCCAAATGTGTCGTTTTTTCACAAATCCGTCCTAGTGTAAAGCTAATAATATAAATATTGTTCAAGCTATTTTACAAAGTTCTTGATCTTTTTGTTAAATAATGAATGTTTAGTTATAAGTGATAGTGTATTAATTATTTTAAAATACTACTCATTAAACAATCTACAATTGAATTAATAATATTTATTACAGTTGAGATTACAAGAGTCCATTAAGTAATAAAAATACCACATGTTGTTTTGTATCATATATCACAAAAAGTAAGGAAAAACTGTGGGAGTCGTGTGCCAGAAACTTATTGGAGCGAGTCACACCCTGCTCGAAAAATCGCTTATAGCAGTAATCAACATCGTAAATCTTCTTCTTGTAAGGAAAATATTTTTTGGTTCTTTTTCGGAAGGCAAATATTACTCTATTTCCTAAAATCAAATTTTATTACTACTTTCTTCTTATTTTTTTAATCTGTATAAGACTTTATATTATACTTATATGAATTAAATAAAGTTCTTTTTTTGAAGAGTTTTAAAATAATAACCTCATGACTTTTATTCTTCTGAGGACCTACAGTCGATATTCTAGGTAAAAAATATTTTGGTCATATACGGGAAAAGTTGTAGAGGTCATTTTTAAAAATTGGGGATGTTAACACTAACTAAGGAGTTTATTATTAGAGATAAACTTTATTCTATTGTTACAAACACCAGTCCTTCTTTCAGAAAATTATTGTTAAATGATCTATTATTTTCTACCAAGGCATTGTAAAATAGTATTTGTAACGAGTCCAATGTATATGATCTTGCGACTCTTATGATGCCAATGGTAATAGTGGTGCCAGGTAGGTTTAGCAAGATCAATAACTATAACTTTTTTTAAAAGGAAAATTAACTAAGTTAATTAATACATTAATCCATATTGTTTGGATGAATTTGAAATATTTTGTAGAGTCTTCCTTTTCATAATTTTATTATTAACTAAATTGTGATTTCTTTTTTGTATTCGAATTAACGAGTCTCAACAACAAAGGCCATTGTCACGGTATTTTTGAGATACATTATCGCATTATTAAAGTCACTCTTGTCACTAAGAGTAGCTGTTAGGTCTGTATCCAGTTTGTGTGGTCTTCACGTGTTGTAATATAGCGGGCACTCAACTATTAATACGTTTGACAGTAATATGGGTACTGCAGATATGGCACCAAAGAGGATTGCTTTGATTCATCAGGTGACCATACCTAAGCGACAAATGTCCAATTTTTGGCCCTCTTATATAATAACTTTGTCCCTTCTACAAAGTGCATGTAGCATGCAAGTATGTTAAGGTAGCAATTCTCAGTTGAATATCATATAGTTTTGTGCTTGTTCTATTTTAGAGGTGCTCTCGAGTATATTTGATTGCCTATATGTTGTAAATTAACCCCAAGCTAAATACTTTCTTCAGGAATATGAGAACGGGATGCCTCTTTGGTTGTTTGATTTGTATTTTTATTTCCTGTAATATCCACATGTGATGGACTGAAAATAATATTAACCAATACCTTCTTATCTTTTAGTTATGGGTGGTGACATGCATTGTGGATAATTTAAATTAATGGATTAGATAGATGGATAGATAGGGTGAATAATAGTGAGTCCGTGCAGATTGCAGGGTTTTTGTTTGTGTAGATTGAACAAATTAGTGCTTTTATGACAACGGATTGTTTAGCTGTGCAAATACTACAGTCCTATGGAAGACGGTAGGTAGCTATAACTTCGTCGATAACTGACAGAAGAACCTAACCTGGCATTTAACTTTAGTAGCGTCTGTGTAGATGGTCGAGTCATACTCTTTGCTGTCGATGACTTCCAGGAAGGATGACTTTAGGACTGAACTGAGAGTTTCCTTTTTGTTATATGTTGAAAGACTGGTGTTTATAGTGGGCAATGTTATTGTCCATGGTGGAGTATTGGAGTATGAGATGAAAGTAGTACTTTGTAAATCTATATTAAAATTTTGAACATGTTGCCTGTGTGAGTCAATTTTAAATTAGGCAAAAGAAATAAGAATAACAATTAAAATCAATTTATTCTATCATCAACGACCGGTTTTGCATAATATAATTAACTATGCATCTTCAGGTGAACGGTACCTGGTAAACTGAATGCTGAAAATATAATACCCTGTATTAGGATGCTGTCTGGTACACAATATATAGTAATGATGAAAATATTATGTGTGTGCATTTTATTAAATGTAAATTCCATTTACTTAAATAAAAAATTAAGTGAAAATTGAAAAGTAAGTTATCTTACTTACATGCCGATACAAGAATTATTAGTAAATGTTTAAAAAAATATCATCATCATTGTTGCTTTACAACCCTGCTTGGGTACTAGCCTCCTCAAGAATTTTTCTCCAGTCGTCCCTATCCATTGCCTTTCTCCGCCAAGCACGTATTCCCACATTTCTCATGTCTTCATCGATGTTATCAAGAAACTTTGTTCTGGGTCTTGCTCTCCTTCTCTGACAAATGGGTCCATCAAGTAGCGTCTTTCTAGCTGGGTTATTTTGTTCCATCCGCATTACATGCCCTATCCACCTCAGACGTCCTATCTTAATAGAAGAAAATTTTTGTTAAAATCCTTTATAAAAGGTATATAAATTAAAAAACCCAATCGGGCTATGTCATGAAGACAAAACGTTTTCGGAATCCATATTCCATCATCAGTGTCTAGGTGTACATTGTACATGTTTTGAGCCACTAAATATCTGGGTAAAAACCCATTAAAAGTTATATGTTACAATTTAGTTTACATTATTTAGTCTTATATTTTAGGATGTTAAAGTTATCGGTGGATATGATAACATGGCAACGTATGACTCCACATGAAGTTGCTAGTTGCGAGGACTAGTCCTCGTAGACACTTCGTCTCAGAGAGGGTCTCCCTGGTGCAGCCCATTATTTGTTTGGTTTTGTTAGTTTTGTAAAATTTAGCAATTGATTTGGCATTCCTAGCTGTTTAATTGCTTTGAACATTTCTCTTTTATTCACAGAGTCGTAGGCGGCTTTGGAATGCTATATTTCAGTGTTTATTCCAAAATTTGTTTCAGGGTTGCAATATGATGAATTGTCGATTTGTCGATTTACCACCTCTGAAACTAGCCTGGTATTTTCCTATTATCCATTCTGCATACGGTGCCATACGGTGACACAGTACTGTGGAAAATATTTTATACGCTGTATTTAGAAACGTAATTCCTATGTGGTTAGAGCATTCAAAGATATCTCCTTTTTTGTGTATGGTACAAATTATTTCAATATTACAATCATTGACAGGTGTTAATCGGTTTTACTGCAACTAGATTCTCAGCAAGATATTCTTGTATGTTGTTATGTTGTATTCAAAAAGTTGTTAAGTAATCATATTACAGATTTCAATTTTCAAAATTGGGTATTTGACTTATATATTTGAATTTTTGAATATTTGAATTATAGATGTCACTACTTTACATCGTTATCTGTTAACTGTCAAATATTACGTTTTTTGCATGTAAAACCTGTGAACTGCATGAGCACACTATAAGTGTACTTAACAAGTTGCCTGTTTTATTTTGTATTATGCTTAAAAATGTCAAAAATAGTGATGTTTCTTCAGCAGAAGAGCCCTTTAAGGGCTCAGATTCGGATCCAAACTATAGTGACGAAGAAGGTTCAATCGAAAGTTCCGATTTAGAACAAGTAAGTTTTTAGGTTAAGATTCTAACACTGCATGTAAAATATGTTAAGTGATGGTGGATACCACTTGCTATAATAATGTAAAGAAGAGAAGAAAACGAAAGAGACCGAGGAAGTGGTGGTGAAGTAAGCAAGAAAGCTGTTGGGTCTCCATGTACATGTAAAAGAAAATGTTTTGAGATAATATCAGCAGATGAGCGATCCAAAATATTTTTTAAGTTCTGGCAGCTCTCAGTGCAAATGCATTTATTTCTTTGCATGGAATCGGTAAAAGTCGAGTGGAATATGTTATGAGTAAGCTTAAGAAAAGTGTTATTGTTCCTGAAAAAGACCGCGCAGGTAGACATGGAAACCAAAAAAGAAAGTATTTGCAAAACGACATTGACGCAGTTTATCGTTTCATAGACTCTTAACCTCGATACGATAGCCATTACAGCTGACCTGATAATACGGATAAAGAGTATATGAGTCTTGATTATAATATTGAAATATTATATTAAAAGTACCTACATAGAAAGTCGCCAAACACAAAAACTTGAATTTGTTTCTTCAGACAAGTTTAGAAGAATTTTTACAAAGGACTATAATATTTCTTTTACAACTCCTAAATCTGACCCTTGTGCAAAGTGCCATGAGTTACAAATGAATGTAAACCATTCTAAAGAAATTGGTAATAATGAAAAACTTAAAGAACTAGAAACTTCTAAAGAGTTACACTTAAGAAAAGCAAAAGCTGCAAAATATGTTCTTGAAAAAGCAGTGGAAGAGGAAAATGACGTGATGTGATAACGTTTTATCTGCAACAAGCTCTTCCTACACCTAAATTAACCACCGGTCTATAAAAAAAAACTTTGGTGTTATAATTTTAGGGTCCATTGCTGCAACAAGCCAGAAGATGGCTACTTTTTTCTTTGAGACGAATCCATTGCTAAACGAGGATCCGATGAAATTGCTAGTTGCTTAAAGAAATATTTTGATAAGTTTTATGTTCGTGGTGACATACTCTATGCTGTATCTGATAACTGCTGTGGTTAAAACAAGAATTCGACTATCGTAGGATTTTGGCTACAACTTCTGGCATCTAAAAGGTTTAAAAAAATAATTTACGTTTTTCCACAAGTAGGGCACACTATGCTACCTAATGATAGAGATTTTGCATTAGTGGAAACATTCGCAAAATCTAAAAATTTAGTGTACTCTCCTAGTGAATAAGAAGAAGTACTGAAAGGAGCCAAAAAGAAAAGGTAATTAAATAATGGCCATTTTAAAATAAATCTTAAGCGAGATTTTTAACATTTTTCTGAATTAAGAGAAAATTTCAGCAAATCGAATTTTGGAATAAGCAACTCCGTGAAACTGGAGTTTTATGACACATACAATGGAATTCCACAATCCATTAGTCTTAAAAAAGAAAAAGGGCTAGATCCAGTCTCTCACTGGAAGAAGATTTTAATAGAAACTTGACTCAAAAGTATCCAGAAGCGTTGCCCATATAAGAGTCAAAATTAGACCATGTGATGTCATGCCTCCAGTGGATTCCACCAGTACCTCGTTCTTTCTACTATTTACTGAAATCCCAAGATATAATAGTTTAAAATTATTTTTTATGTTCATTTATTGTTTAAATTCTGTTCATCTCTTGTTTTCTTATAAACTTTGCTCAAATAAAATTATCTTAAACTAAACAATTGTATGCCAACTTGACCCATTGAATAATAACCTGTTAATGTCTTTACAGTTTCTTAACAGATTTTTATTTCCTTAACTAAGATGCATAAAAAACTTGTTAAATACCATTTTTTTCTAAATTTCTTCTTGTTAAAATTTGGAAAAAAGTTTTAAAAAACAATATTTTTTATTATTTTTTATTATAATATGAGATAATTATATTTATAAAATATTTTATTTGACGGCTGATTTCAAAAAAATATATTTTGTTAGTCTTTAGATTCAAAATGTGATATATAAATTTTTTTATTTTGTCACTTAACAAGTTTTACAACCGGGCCCTTCAATTGTAATTTGTTATAATTGAGGAATGTTATTTGTATGTAAGTTGCATATTACGATTTTATGTGGACATTAAACGCGTATTGCTATAGCTTTAAGACTGGTGTCTAGATGAAATTATTGATGGCATACATTAGAGGAAATGAAGATTGATGTCCCGCCACTTACTTGCAGGTGAGAAGTTCTGATAAAATGTTAAATATGTTTTTTTTTTAGTAAAGGTGTATGAAATTAGGTAAAGTTTGTTTCTTCGAGACAGAAAAAATCAGGGGAGAATTCAGAGGTAAGATGCTGAAGATGTTCCAAGCGTGAATAAAATCCAGCACAGTTCCAATGGATTAGAGTAAGAAGATTAGAAGATTGAGTTTTATTATCTAGATCTGTATGTATTTTCCTTACTTAGCGTTTTTTTTTTAGTTTTTTAGTAGTTCTATTGGACCTATTTTTGAGTAAACTGTCATCTAGATTTGGGTATATACTAATGAGATCAGATATTAGAGACACGTTTAGCGTCGTCTAGTAGATTACTGATAGCCAATATATTTTTGAGAAAGATAATGAAATTTTATACTCCTAGAACAAAAGGTTGTATATGTCAAGTATTATATTTTTAGAAGTTGCAGGATTTATGTGCTCTTCAGTAATATTCTTCTTGACCTTCGTTTTCAGGGTGTTTTATTTAGTCATTAGTAAATTTACTAATGTTTGTATTTTGAGAACGATTTCCGAAGTGGAAATTGAAACATCAATAAACGTCAAAATAGTAATTACCTGCCCCTAAGGAACATGTGTATAACATTGTAAAGTGGGATCCACATGTCCGAAGATCAAACCGGTCACACTTCGTTATTGAAGTGGTACCTATCTGACCCCCAGGCTTTTCCTCCACCCCTCCTCAGCGTGTGACTTACGTGAGGAGGCTTATGATCTGAAAATTACTTTGGGTGTCCTGGGTAATGGGACACCCTCGTTTTTATTGACTGTGGTTAAGCCACCTAACTGTAGGAATAGCACACATATCGGCTTTTCTCCCTATTTACTTTACTGACTCTATAGAATTTACTCTACCTTGACATAGGGACTGGTGTCCCTAAAAGAAAAAGTGTGTGTTCCGAACAGAGAGCTACCAGCCTGGGCTGATGACTCTCTGTCCGAAAAGAGTGTGTGCTCGTGCACTCAGCCGCCGATTTGGCAAAATAAATTTTGTTCTCCTCGCCGGCCGAGCATCCGAGTAGGGTCCGGCCACCAAGCCCATGTATGCCGCACATGACCTCGGTACTCGAAATTCTCGTTTAGATCAGCATACGATCTACCTGAAGGGCCTATGCCTGAAGGCTGGTATAAAAAGCCTGACGGTCCTTTTATACATTTTAATTTGGGTTTATTAAGTTTTTGGCTAACCAGCATATAACTTTTAATGTTTTGCAGAAGACATGGTATTGTTTAGACAGTGAGCGATTTTGTTTTGTTACCTTAACTACTACTACTAATCTAACTTAACTATGGAGTGTGCATTCCCAAGTGTATACTGCTCTCACACACTCCATGTATATGTTTTTTTTAGGTTTTATATTTTTACTACATCTAAACTACTACTATGACATGTGTCTGTTTAAAATAATGGTAAGCAGTATAATACATGCTGTTATTTGTATGCGCTTGGGACACGAATTTGGGATGCGCCATGACCAAAATTGAACATAGTGTTTCTTCTCCAAAATTTTTATCTCTGGTGTTTCTAACATGCTTTTTGTCCTGTGTGTGCCAAGATGTGTTTCTGTCATGTATGTTTGTATTGGTCTGATGACTCTTTTGTAAATTCTGCCTTTCATTTCTTTTTCGATATTTTATTTTTCCATATTGTTCCATTCAGGCAACCAGTGGCTTTATTTGTTCTATTCACTTTATCTTTCACTTATGTTTCCAGCTTACTGTAGCTACATTATGTGATGCCTAGTTATTTAAAATCCATCATTTGTTCTATTATCGGACCTTCCAGCTCCAATTTACATCTTAGTAAATTTCCTATTATTACCATGCATTTTGTCTTTTTTGCTAAATTGACATGCTAACTTTTCTGGCGGTTATATTAAATTGGTGCAGCATATGTTAAAAATAATTTTTACTTTAAGAGATAGTATTGGGTCGTATTTTAAGTTGTTTTCCTCCCATTTTGTATTCTTTTTTTATTATTTCATCCATAATAAGGTTAAACAAGAGATTACTTAGGGTATCTCCCTGTCTTATACCATTGCCAGCTTCAATAGGGCCCGTTAGGTATTCTTCTACTTTTCCTTTTATTGTGTTGTTTTATTATATATTTTTAATCGTTTTAATTATTCCTAGAGTTATCTCTTAAATTAATTCCTCTGTAATTTTCAGAGTCAAATTTGTCTTACTTTTTAGAGAGAGGTATTACGATGCTTGATCTCGATTGTTGAGGAATTCTTATTATATTAGTTTTTGGATTAGTTTTAATAGTTGTTTGGTCAGATCTGGTTCTCCTTACTGTACTAGAAGTTTGTTCGGTATTCTGTTCTCCATTGGTGATTTTTAATTTTTTTAATTTCCATTACGCTTCCTTTACCTTTTCCTCCTCAATATTTATTTCTTCGTTTGTCGTCACCTCTGGCGTTGGCGGTCCATTATCGATATATTCAGCGAATAGGGATCGAAAGTCGTCTGCCCATGTTTTCGTATCAATGTGTTTCGTTTCTGTTAGTTCTTTTTCTCTTTTCTTTGTCCTCTGATCATTCTCCATGTTTCTTTTTGTGTTCCGTAGAAGTCGTGTTTCATCTGTTTTGAGAAGATCTGCCAGTATTTTCTTTGCATCTGTCTAACTAAAGTATTCGTTTCATTTCTGATTCGTTTATTATGGTTGTATGCCTGTTGTGTTTGATGCGTTCTGTAATATAAAAAAGCTTTCTTCTTGTCTTTACATTTTGTCTTCAGTTCCTCTCTAAACCATGAGGTTTTCTTTAAATGTTGGAGGTCATTACTTTCCTCTCTCGAAATGATTCTGTTGCTCATATGTTCATATGTTTCATTTGTATCATACTATTGATACAAGCTCGCCAATTTTCAATACTATTATTGTACACTAAAGTAAGGAGAACCCACCTTCATAGTACCTTCCAAGACTGATTTAGTCCATTGCCCAGTCGTATTCGTAACGTTCTAGTGATTGAGTGTGTTTACATACAAGCGTATTGTATCATATTAGTACATTGCGACATAAACCTAAATAATCCGAATGATGTAGAATATTTTCGAAAATTTATGTTCGAAATGGACGAAAGATTTCGAGGATGAACCGGACACAGATGCGGAAGATCAGTTAATGGATGAAAGAGTTGGTGAATCTGATACTGAAGAGAGTGGATGAAGAAGAACCAGATTTACACGACAATTTATTTTACTTTGGAAAAGATAAAACCACTAAATGGATGAAAACACCGCGCGCGAAGAAGCGACGCACTGTACCACATAACCTGGTTACACATCTCCCAGGAGTAATACATGAAACACGACTAGCTGAGTTACATATAGAATGTTGGAGTCAGATATTTTCTGATAAAATGCTACAAACAATAGTCAAGTTCACAAACCAGTACATTCATCTTGAAGTAAGGGATCGCTATGACCAACAATGTGATACAACTGACACGGACATGACAGAACTCAAGGCCGTCATAGGCCTTATATATCTAGCAGGAACTTTGTACGCCAACAAAATGATGTAAGAGGATCTCTGGAGTACAGATGGACACGGCGTGAGAATATTTCGACTGGTTATGAGTCTCAGAAGGTTCAAGTTTCTTATGAGATGTCCCTTTAAAGCCATCCAAATACGGAGTAAAAATTTATGCTGTGTGATGCAGTTACTTTTTATAGTTATAGCCTGGAAGTATATACTGGATAGCAACCCCAGGGACCCTATGAACAAAGTAATAAACCACCTGATGTCGTTAGTAGATTGACACAACCCATTTATGAAACGGGACGCAATATAGCGGCAGATAATTGGTTTACAGATGTGCAACTTGTTACCGAATTAAAAAGTAATAAACTGTTGTATATTGGCACAATAAAAAAAATAAAAGAGAACTGCCAGTGAATCTGCTAAATATTTAAAAGGTCGACCACCACAATCAAGTGTTTGGTTTTGGAGAACACTCCAATATTATTTTCTACGTACCAAAAAAGAATCGAAATGTTCTTGTTATATCTTCTCAGCATTATGATAATTTCATAGATCAGACGTCAGGACAAGCAACGAAACCAGACACGATCACATATTATAATAAAACCAAGTCAGGTGTCGACGTTGTCGATAAGTTTTGCGCTTGCTACAACGTTGCTAGAAACACACGTTGTTGGACTGTGGTCGTCTGTTTTCCATGATGAACGTTGCAGGTATTAATGCAGCAGTAATTTCAATCGCAAATTGATAGGAGAATATACGGCGTCGCCTTTTTCTTCGTGAGTTAGCCTTAGCCAAAATTACAAAAAAAGTCTTATGACACACGGTATACCACGTTCTCTTTTTGAAGTGCTCACCAGATTTAGACCAACGAAAGAGTCCGATGAAGAAGCTGGACTAGTGGCTGCAGAAGATGTAGCTTAAACAAAGCGTCGTCGCTGTGCTTTATGTTACACATCACGAAGGACCAGGTTGACCAAAACCAATTTCAAGAATGGTCAACGATATATTTGTGGCGAGCATACAACCCCAGTGTGCACATCATGTCACTCAAGGTTACAAGGACAAGAAGACTCAAGTGACAGATCGCCACCACAATGAACTAAAATAAAGATTTTTTTTGGTTTAAAATGTTTATAAGAAAATAACATATTTTCGTAGTAAGAAATTAAATTCATTTTATACGAGCACTTAGGTTATATTTCTATGTAAGTTACCATTTTTTAATAATATATAAATGTTTGAAATCCTAATAAAAGAATAAATTATAAATATAATAAAAAACACAACTAAAACACGACATAGTATCTGACTGCGTGTTTAGTAAATTTTATAATCACGTATCAAAGAGATACATTGCGACCGTTGCTGTCAATAGCTTTTTACCCGTAAGTCACGTCTTCGGATTTAGATACACAAATGCAAGGTTAATGATGTTATTTTTAAGTTTTTTTCAGCTTTTCTCGATGTTATCATTTTCTAGTGTTTTATTTCCGGCGATGTTTTCTGATATTATTTTTCTGCATAAGTATTCCGTGGATTCTGTATTTAGTCCTTCGACTTTGATTTTTGTTTGTGTTGGAGCCGCTCTCTTCTATGTAAAGTTTTTCAGGATGATTCTTATTTTACATAATACTAGGCTATGATCGCTACCTACATTTGCTGGGTTGAGGTATCTTACGTCGATTACACAGGTCTGCGACCAAAATATTGTTTAAAATTTAATAAGTGATTTTCATACTGTTTTTAACGCTGATTTCAGGAAAAAAAGTAAAAAAAATTCCATCACGTACAGTTATTTCACAAAATTATATAATAAAGGGTAATTAGAAGAAACCAGAAGTATTTTCATGTCAGCACTTACGTACTCCCTCCCCATCCACATGCTAACACACTGCGCCTTCTTTCATGTCAGTGCCTATCTGTCGCGCTGCCCCTTTCCCTGCTATTAACAAGCAGTGAGCCACTTATACTGTCTTACAGTTAATAGTAGCTCTTTACTTGGTGCAGTTTATGTATTGTTTTTATTAGTGCTTTAAAGTAGTGATTGTTTTCTTGTGTTTTGAAATTATTGTGTCGTATAGACAATGGCTACCAAAGGATTGATAAACTCGCCAGATTGCTTTTATTATATTTGCGGAAACTATACCGTTAAAAAGCAACAAAGATACTCTTCCGATTTCGTTAAAAAAGTATATTTCGCCTAATTTGGTATAAAGTTAGGCGCTTAAGATAAGTCTTGGCTAAAACACAAAATTTGTCCAGTGTGTGTTGAAGAACTGAGACAATGGCTTCAAGGTAAAAAGCAGTCCTTACCTTTTGCAATACCACTGGTTTGGAGGGAGTCCAAAAATCATAGTGATGACCTGCTATTTTTGTTCTTGCAACGTACACGGATTTAAGTTGAAACACAAAAAGGATATTTCTTACCCTAACATTCAATTAGCCATTCGCTCTGTCCCTCATGGACCTGAAGTGCCAAAACCTTCTCCTGTAGATCATTTGGATAAAATACATGATGATCACGAGCCATTGGATCAGCAAGGTGTTAGTGAAGAAGACAGTGATTGCTCCAGTCCTGACACAACCGATCAGCAAACTCTGCTATTCAGAACACAAATTGACGACAATGTGGGGTGATTTAGAAGTGATTTCAATTCTGCTTGGTCAACAAAGTGCCTATACACAGTTTTGTTGCTTTCTCTGTAAATGGAACAGCATACACAGAAAGCAACACTACATAAAAAAGCTTGGCGTTTGAGATAAACGGGTTAAAAATGTTGAGACATGGACATCTTTTAAATTAGTGGTTACTATTTTCCTAGGTAACAAAAGAGATCCAAACTACAAGACAATCGTAGACATGATCGACAACTATAAAAAGCGGTGATGTAACATGAGCAGTAATCTTCACTTTCTCCACTCACATCTTGACTACTTTAAGGCAAACCTTGGTGATGTCAGTGAAGAGTAGGGAGAAAGATTTCATCAAGACATTAAAGAAATGAAAAGAAGATTCCACGCAAGATGAAACGTACGCATGATAGCAGACTACTGCTGGATGATGAAAAGAGTGTCCTCAACGTGTCCACTGCCGGAAAAGCAGTAAAAGAGACTTCGAAAGAAAGCAAAAGCGTTATTAAAAAGACTTACGAGCTTAAAGAGAAATGTAAGTGTACTAGAAATGTATTTTAAAACATGATTAATAAATAAACTAAATTACTAACGTTGGAAAGAAAAAGGTGAAAAATTGCTTCTTACATTTTGTTATTATACCCAAACATACTCTCAACTTTGTGAAAAAACCTGACGTGATAGACAAAAATGATTTACATTTTTGAAATCAACGCTGAAAAGTACATAAAAGCCAGTTATCAAATTTCAAACAACTTCAAACGAAAAATATTTTTTGCAGGCCTGTGTTATTTTTGATGGATGTATATCTCTGTAGGTTATAAACATACTTTATCATAGATATTTGTCCACGGGTAATATTGAATATATTTGGGTTTGTCTTTGTGGTTAAAAAAGTGTTGTTTATTCTAAGATCGTTATTCGTGCAGAAGTTTATTATCAATTTTTTCATTTTCATTTTTAGCATCAATTATGCTTAATTCCGGACATTACTTGATTGTCTCAGCGTTAAAATCTCCCAATATTATCACCCACATATAATCCGAAGTGTAAATAGTCCATAATAGCATACAACTACTATTGTATTATATAAAGTAATTATTATTAACCACATTTCAACATCCGTAAAAGCAAATATTTAAGAGAACAAAGAATCATTTTCCATCAAAATCCGTATATAAAGGATTTCTTTGTTGACCGGTTATTAGAATATAATTGCAATGTGACAGATGTTGGCTTCACGTACGAGCGGGTATCGCTAGCTACGTGACCGTTTTTAGAAATTGTTTCGTTTGATGCGGGTTTTTCATCATTTCAGAGAAAAAAGGAAATCATGGTATTTACAATATTATAACGAAAAATGATAACATTTTATATTATTTTTTATATTTATTTTCAGATGCATTGTAATCATTAAGGCTTGTAAGTAGAATTAAATAAGTATGATTGATTTGTAAATAGTTATTAACACTTGTTGAATTTATTTTATAAACAACGGTTTTTTGTAAGCGCAATATATAAAACTATCAAAGTAATATACATAGTTCTTCCGATAATTTTTGGCATATTTACGTGACATTATTTACAAATTAATTGTTGCATCCTTTCTAACGACATAATATAAAACCATGAAATTTAGCCAAATGAAGACATCAGTGCAAGAAGACGGCAGCTCCAAATTTTTACGACTTTTTTTTTATAATAGAGAGGGATCCAGAAGGACGACAGAGTTTCCTTCCTTATTACCACAGCTTCGGGTTGATTAAAAAGAAAAAAAAAGAAGACGGGAAAGGATTGCATTATTAGAAGAATAGAATCCGGTAAAAAATACATGTGGCAAATTTACAGTGGTTGCAGTTTTCCAAGAAATAATTTTGAACTTCAGTAAGAATTTTAAAAAGTGCTTGTCAAATCAAAGAAAACAAAAAATTGGTATATTTACTTATCAAGTGATGAAGTACACAACAAAAGTCCTTTCTTTAAGGACTTGTTTATTTTTCAGAAACATGGCGTTGTATTGACCTCCTTCGTCATTACGCCTCTACTCTGGTTCATGACTTATTAAATGCCCAAGCTATCTACATGTAAATAAACTTACAACAACATATATTATGCCTTTTGATTGTGTTTGGGTTTACCACCACGTAACGTGTCAAGAAGAAGAAAAACCAACTCAGCATAAAAAAGATATCTTTAAAGATAATTAATTACTGTTTATTGTTTACTTTTGACAATATTTTTTTTAATAAATCGGATTTAAATGTTTGATATTTTTTTAAGTTTTCCAGTGCAAAAAGGGCCAACTTCAACGTTTTCTTTTTGATATTACTATTCAATCAAATTTACGGAACGCACGTTTTGTCAATACATTATATGTTATTGTACTATAGATTACCCCTGCATATCAACTAGTAGTTGTAGTAATAGACTTCGTAGTAAAATAGCTTTGATACTCCTGAAAAAAATTATGGAGTTGCCTTCTTTTTGTATCCGTCTCTTCAATTGGGGGTTCTGGATTCCAAAGCAGTTTATGCTATTTTAAGAAAATTTAAAAAAAAAACAGTTTATATTTATAAAACAATTAATAAGTACGAGTTTATAAGTATTAATATATTTTAGTTAAGATACAGCATGCCATAAAATATAAATTCAAGGATTCAAAGAATGTTTCAAAATCTCCAGCAAGGGTAGGAGAATAGGTATTTAGGTAAGTAAAACCGATAATAAAAAATCGGGCCTATTAACCATTACCTAAAAATATTTTGTAATGCGAATTTATGTAATTATAAAAAATGCTTGTTTTAATAAATAGCATGTGTTTCTTAGTCATACTTTGTTTGACCATACATTATTTAATTACAATTATTTTATAGTATAAAATTTGTGTCATCTGAAATGAATTATAAAATAGTACCGATCAATTTTTCCAATTTAAGATAAGAAAATAACTGTTGAAAACTCTCACTAGAAATCAACTTGTGGAAAACCATGTAAAAGATGTCCTTTCTTTAATGACTAGGTGTGACAACTGGTTACCTTAATCTTATCTGTTATTAAGGGAACCATCTACTAGTGAATCAGATGTGTCATTTTTATCTTCAATATAAGTTGTTTCAAGAAGTCTGTTTTGTACATCTGAGTCATCAGTTCATCCCGATTTAGTTAATATCAGTCAAGTAAAGGAGCCATTGCTAACCACAGTTGATGTACCTAGCACATTACATAAAATTATGATAAGTTAACAATTGATTTACCTGGTCCGTCTTCAAATGTATTGCTTGATGATTTAAGTCTATCTTCTTCAGAGTCGGATCCGTTTGGAGGAGATGACGAAGATAATGACCCCAATTATGAATTAGCAGCTACTGTTGGCAGTCATAATCAAATTCCAATTATTGACTCTGAATCTGATAGTTCCGATGAGGAAGACACAAGTGGAAAAGAAAAACAATACCGTAAACGAAAACGAAAATACACCAATTGGAGAAGAACTAAAATCAAAGCATTGAGAAACAGTGGCAAGTATTACATAAACTGAGAAGGAAATCCAGTACCTGAAAAAAAAGTTAAGGTTAAGTGTAAATGCAGGATGAAATGTTCTAATAAAATAAAAGAGGGAGACAGAGAAAAGATATTTTTGGAATGTTGGAATCTTGCAGATATAAATAGACAAAGAGATTATATCTTAAAATTTGTTCAGTGTAATAGTAAGGTAAGAACTCGAATTCGAATCCGAAATAACGCAGATGAAACAACCAAGGACATAACTTTCAGACGAAATTTTACATTCGTCTATTACTTCAAGTCGGCAATAAGAAAGTTGAAGTTTGCAAATTTTTCTTTCTTCATATTTTAAATATTAGCGCTCAGATGATTAGGACTGTATTTAATAAAATTGGTTCCACAGGAGTTGTACGTGAGGACAAAATATTGCAAAAATTTAATGTTAGATAAATCAGTTAAACAATTCATTCGCGACCATATTAACTGCTTCGAAACTGTTGAAAGTTACTACTGTCGACAAAAAACAACACGTTCGTTTTTACCTGCGACTTTAAATATATCCAAAATGTATAGGCAAAAAGTGACAAAAAGTTTATACAGAATAATATTTTCGCCCAAAAAAATTGTGTGATCCTTGTTACGATTACGAACATTCATTTGCAGAAGAAAAATTACAACTAGAAGAAAAATTTTAATTACATATTCGAAACAAGAACATGGCGAGGGATCTGAAAAATATAGACAAAGAAAAAGCAAAATAAAATACGACATTTTGCATTCAACAGGTGCATTCAACCCCAAAATCCGACGTTGGTCTTGGGTATTATAAATTGAAACTCAGTACGTATAATTTCACGGTCTTCAACTTGGCAACTAAAGATTCATTTTACCACATGTGGTATGAATGTATTGCAAAAAGGGGATCCTCAGAAATTGGCAGCTGTCTCCCATTTTTTATTGAAAATCAGATCCAAAAAGGTGTAAAAGAGTTCTCGTTCTATTCGGACAACTGTTCTCGTCAAAACAGAAACAAATATTTGTTTTCGTTATACAATTATCTGAGCCAAGAACACGAAATAAAAATTCGCCATACATTTTTAGAAAAAGGCCATGCACAGTCTGAAGGGGACTCGGTACAGAGTGTTATAGAGAAAGCTGCCAGGAATGTATCTGTTTATACTCCTGAACAATGGTATACAATCGTTAGGTCTGCGAAAACAAAACAACCTTACGTTGTAATTGAATTAGATAGAAAACAAAAATAGGAAAGTCACGTGGAATAAACTTAAAACAGTTTAAACAGACTTTCATACCTTAAATGTAGTTTTCATCAAATATTCTTACAGTAACGATGATCCATTTAAAAATATATTTATATCTAAGAAAGGAAGAAAGTCACTCAACGTCAATGCCAGATACTTTTGCTTAAAACCACTTAATAGAACATTACTTTAATAGAACATATCAAAAAAAAAGTATAACCATTTAAAATTTCTGTGTGACAAAATTTACCATTTTCTGAAAAAGAAACAGCAAAAGATTCAGAAGATGACAATTCAATTAGGATCTTTCTTATTTCTATCGTAGTAACAGTATAAATTTGGATTATTTTTATGTTCAAATTATTTATTCATTGTAAAGATCTTTGTAAAAATGTGGTTGATTTCAAATAAAAAAGATTTAAACTAGTGGGTATTATTATTATTATATCAGATCTATTCTATATCACGTTACAAAAGTAGTAACCTATAACGATACTTTACATAGTATACTATGTCCACTTATTTCATAATTTGACACAATATAGGTAAAGCAACATGTATGTGGGCACTAAGTTAATGTCTCAATTTAATTTATTGCTACAATTTTACGTAATGACATCTCAAAAACAAAAAAAAAAAAACATTTTTAAAATTTTCTGTTCGTGACTTAGTATAGTTCTGCTCTCAAGGGACAATTTATATTTGATTCTACTTGTTTGCCTATTTGAGTGTAACAGGTTACATTATTGTTATAAAAAGAAATAATAAAATACTGTAGGTAATCATTTATGATAAAGCTTTTATTATAAATTTAAAATATAAAATGTATTTCATACCCATGACTAGTAGAAACAAAAAAAGGAAAAGAAAAAGAAATAAGTAATAGGAAAAAATTATTAAACTCAATGTTACTCCTTTCATTAGAGTTTTCCCTTCAGACGTTGTAATGGGTTGAACATAAATCAGTAAATCATTTTAGTTTTAAACTATCTATTTCCATTTTTAACTATAATTTACTGGCAAATTTAATGTTTACTGCGCAAACTACCCATTTATTATTCCAGTTACCCCAATTAATGTGTGACAACACTGATACGGTAACGTTACAATTCCAAAATGTTTACATAAGAATTGTTGTTAACAGTACTCGCAACATAATATTATAATATTCAGGGTATTGTTTTTAAATTAACTGGTTCATGCTAATGATGATTATATCGTCGGTATACTGCGAAAACCAGATAAATGACAAATTTTAAAATATTGAGTTAAGTATACCAAAATTCTCAGCTTTTTCCGCTCTACATACAGGTAAAACCCAATAAATGATACGACTTACCATTCAGCAGATAATTTGTGTAATAAACAAATAAGTTACACCTAATCAACTTTTCATTTTCAAATAAAACAATATATCGCTACTTACTTCCATAAAATTAAAGTTCTGTTGCATGTAAAACAAAGTAAGCCCACATATATTATTATGCCGGACAACAATATATTTCTACTACTGCAAACCATATTCAGTAAAAAGGTGATAAGTGTCATTAATACATTTAACGTGTATGATTTATTAAAATTTCTCTTTCATATCGACTAGTAAAAACCTTTAAGTACACTTACTTCATTCTACCTGAAAACGGGTTGAGTTAAAATTTAGAAATGGTTACTAAGCTAAACCCATAAATGATCTTTATAACACATACACAGATAGAATAACTGAAGACAGCAGTTCAATTCTTGATGATTCTGAGAACAATATAGTTTCAATGATGGAATCCATTTTTGATAGTGACTTTTCAGATGTAAACCCCACATATCAGCCAAGTGAAGAGGGATCGCTCTCTCTAGGAAGTCTATATGATTTACACACAGCTGTCTTTGATAGCCTAAATGATGAGAAAAAAGATACTGAAATAGGTGCACCCACGAACAATTTAGTGTTAACTGAAATAGCTAGTTGGATATTAAATCTACTTCTTGACAAAGTATGGAAAGACGTACGTCCACTAAAACGTTGGAGAAAAGTTAACCCCAAAGATTGGGTAATAAAGGTCGCAAAAAGAAGGCGTGCTGAGGGTTTGCCTTATGAGATAAAAAAAATACCATAGACCAGCAAAATTGCCAAAACCAGTTAATTGTTCAGAGTGCTTTTACAAATGTGCCAGTTATTTCAGCGAAGATTACAGACAAAGACTATGTCGTGATTATTGAAAGTTAGAATATGTAGGCCTGAAACATTTTCTTATTGCACGTATTAAAACGGAGCCACCAAAGAGAGTCGTTGCAGTTCGTTGAAGTTTAAAAAACCACGTGCATTTTCCAAAAAGTGTTACTTTTCTTTGAATGGTCAAGACATACAGGTATGTGAGAAATTTTTTTGTAAGACACTTTATATATCAGCGTCGTTAGTACAGGATGTTGTAAGAAAAACTGATATTCTAGGCTGTTATGCAGATACGGATAAAAGAGGCAAGCATACACCGCCAAATAAAACAAGCAGTAAAACCCGAAAAATCGTGAAGGCTCATATTGAGTCTTTTCCAACCTTGGGCCCACATTATATTCGCCAAAGTTCAAAGCGTAGATATTTGGACAAAAATTTAAGTATAAGAAAAATGTACCAACTTTTTATAAATGATTGTGAGAAGAAGAAACTGGAAGGTGTTAACGAAATTACATATCAAAGAATATTTTTTAACGACTATAATTTAAGCTTTTTTGTTGCTAAAAAAAATCAATGTTTAGTTTGTAATACAGATGATAGGGCTAATTCAATTGACAAATCGGATTTAGAAGACAGTTACAGAGAACATCAGAGAAGAAAAGAAGTATGTAATCTTAAAAAACAAAATGATAAGAAAAGATCTAATGAACAACGGGATTTTGTTTCAATTACTTTCGATCTACAGGCCGTACTACAGATTCCAAGTGGATTGACTGGAAAACTATATTATTCTCGAAAATTATGTGTCTACAATTTGTGTGTATATAAAGCCGCATTACCAAATGCAGCTTACTGTTTTGACTGGTCAGAAATTAACGGTAGACAAGGAAGTTCTGAAATAGGAAGCATTATACTCCACTACTTATCAAAATGTGTTCCAGAATATGTAAGTGAAATAAGTATATTTTCTGATACCTGCAGAAGACAGAATCGTAATCAGCATATTGCAGCCTTACTATTATGGGATGTTCAAAACATAGACCATTTAAATATTATTGAACACAAACTTTTAGAGTCTGGACATTCCTATATGGAAGTTGACTCTATGCAGAGTAATATCGAAACCGCTAAAAAACACAGATCTATCAATGTGATGCCAGATTACTTGTCTGTTTTTCAAAATGCAAGAGGAACTAAAAATATCAAGGTTGATGAGAAAAAAGTATGTATAGAACCATACAAATGTAAAGAAGTTAAATACTACGACTTTTATGATTTAAAAAATTTGTCACACACTTTAATTAAAAACCGGACAAAAGACCAAAACAGCGAAAAAATAATGTGGTTGAAGATAGAAATAATGAGATGCGTGAAAGGAGGGACAAACAGAATCTATTTTAATTATGACATGTCAACAAGCTTCAATTATTTCCTTACTGATACTGCACGGCAGTCAAAAAGAAAAAAGCACGCCAAGTTATCAACTAATACAAGCAATCTTGAAGAACTTAAACGACTGTATGATGCACATTTGCCAATTAGTATAGCAAAAAAGAGAGATTTGGTACAGCTATTGGATAAGGGAGTGATACCAGAGGAATATCACGGGTGATATCGTAATTTGAAAACGGGAAATGATGTAACAGACATCTTGCCAGAGCCTGCTTCCAGTGACGAATCGGACGAGGAAGCCTCATAATAATAATATTGTTATTATTATATTCGAAATAAATTTGATTTTTTCTATAAAACTGCCTATCATTCATATAAATAATAACTATAACTACACACAGATGTTAACAAAATTTTCAGGGAAAACCAGTTAAATGTCATAAATATCGACTAATACCTTAAAACATTGCTATTATCTAGTAAAAGCCTCATATCTCGATCACAAAACTGGAACATATTATACTTGGTTTATTATATTTGTGTTAAATATGTTATTTGAAGAGTAATTGATTTATTTAGATTTACAGGTAAAACCAGGTAAATGATAGCATTTCCAACTTAAATTTAGGATTAGTCAGATAGGTGCCTTAACTTTTTTAAACTAATGATAGAATATCATTTCAGATATATGCGTCTTTCACTAGAATACCTAATATCAAAAACAGGCTGACTGCTTAATTCACAATAAAAAACTAAACTTTAAAAACGTTTTTTCTCGATTTCGGTATTCCGACATTTACCTGGTTTTCGCAGTATACCGACGATATTCAGGTTGTTCATAATATACCCGTCAACTATTTATAATTTACTGTTGCGTCACACAGCGTTCGTTATTTTAAAATTTTTAACAAAAATTAATTTTAACCCTTTTAAACATTTGCCATTATCCCTTGTTAATATACCAATATATTATTATTTAATATATTAATATAATGTATTTTATATTATTTATTCTTCGAAACAAAACAACACGCACAGCAGAGAGATAATTGGACAGAAATAGTCAAACAAATTACATGGCGTCATCCTTACTAATGAGAAAAGATAGAGGAGGATATAAATCAAACAAATCGTAGAATACAAAAAAAGATTTAGTTACATTCCAATTTTGTTCACAATTATGATTCAATTTCAGCTCCAGGTAAACACAACCTTCACACAGGTCACAAAATTGATTTTGAAAACTCTAGAACCATAGCCCCCATCCGCTTCTGTAAGCCAAGAATTATCCGAGAAACCATAGCAATTGAAAAAAGGTCAAATTGTCTGAGTAAAAGAGATGACGGCATACGGTTACCTTCTACATGGTAACCTCTCGGAAAAAAAATATCGTCCCCTGCACCCTCGAGTCAAAATCTCACTATGGAAAATGTTCACGATAACTACCGCGCCAATCCACAGGCTAACCCTCACGCCATACATCTTACAAATACATCTCGCAGTAACTTCAAAATACGAGTGATTCAGGATCGTATTTTAAATATCTGCCAATGGTGCTAATAACTTAATTTATTAAATAAAGGTACATATTGGAAAGATCTTTGATATCAGTTTTATTATTGATAGAATTTTGAACATTTTATGTAAATCATCTCCTATATGCCATCTCCCATTATTTGTCGTTTTGTTCGTTTTCCAAAATCTGTATGTTTTTAAAATTAAAAGAATCATTTTCTAGAAAATTCTTGGCTCAGGCTCTTGTGTTTGTATACTATGTTTTTGTGGAACAACCCTTCTATGTAGATATTGGTGTGTTTGCCACATATGTGATATTGTAATCTTTACAATTTATTTTATAAAAATAACATCCGACTGATGATCTTTATTAACTTTGGTTTTAAATTTTGAAAAAATTTTCCGGATGTGAATTCCGGCCCTACAATTTGTGAATATAGCAAAAAAATTAAAATTTTTTTATCCTTTTTAAATAAAACTCAAATTCGACAATTATCCTTTATTGATTGGTGTTACAATTCCCATTAGCTTGGATCACTTAAAACGCTAATATTTGGGTAATTACTCAAGTTCTGGCCGAGTAATGTAGCGTAACCAGCAAATGGGTTTCTATAATCTTCCTGTAACAGCTACGTGATAATTGTATGAATTATGCTCCATCCAGCTGTCTCAAACAATATTTGTTAAAAAAATGTTTTTTAATTAAAAAAAAAGAAGGATATATATATATATATATATATATATATATATATATATATATATATATATATATATATATATATATATATATATATATATATATATATATATATATATTAGAAGTGATTATTTCGACCAAAAAATAATTTATAAATTACGTTAGAATTATCGGGTAAAGTGGTCTGTAATGAAAATCTTTCTTTTTTCTGAGATACTCAATATTTCGCCATTTATTTAATAGCTTCCTCAGGAGTAAACTAAAACAATTTAAACATTACAAAAAATGGCGTACAAATACATTTTAAAACTCTCACAGAATTTAAAAGATTTCGCAAATAAAAACTGACATTGAAGTATTTTAAATATTGAATGTCAAGATTAAATTGTCTTAATCAATGGTCAAACATCACAATGGCTAAAACAACGCATCACACAACATAAAAGTGATTGCCGCTTGGGAAAAAATACTTGCACAGTAGTTGAGCACTATAAAAACACTGGTCATATGCTAGATTATAACAAAGCTGACATTTTGGCATAGACTGATAACTACAAAAGTAGATTATTTCTTGAGATGTATTACATTAACAAAAATAAAAACACTTTAAATTATAAAACGGACACTGGACGGTTAAGTAACATATATTGTAACATATTGAACAAAATTTATAAATATTCAAAATAGCCAACATTCATCTTAATAACAACTAACCTTAATAATTCATCAAAGAAATATCATTCTTCTAACGTTTCTTTTATTGTTATTTTTATTTTTACATTTGAAATAATTTTAATTTTTTATCGTATAGCTGTAACGAACGAGCTTAAGACAATTTAATCTTGACATTCAATATTTAAAATACTTCAATGTCAGTTTTTATTTGCGAAATCTTTTAAATTATGTGTGTTTTAAAATGCATTTGTACGCCATTTTTTGTAATGTTTAAATTGTTTTAGTTTACTCCTGAGGAAGCTATTAAATAAATGGCGAAATATTGAGTATCTCAGAAAAAAGAAAGATTTTCATTACAGACCACTTTACCCGATAATTCTAACGTAATTTATATATATATATATATATATATATATATATATATATATATATATATATATATATATATATATATATATATATTGTTATGATGTATTGTTTGTTTGTGAATGATGAGCAATGAGTATTTTTATTAATATAATATATAGGGTTTTCATCGCGGTTCTCAAAGAATTAGTTTGTAAGTACTTTTTTAAACTATCTTTATTATAACTATTATGAAACACACATATATATCTAACCTAGCCAATGTAAATTTAAAATAAACTATCTTTAAATTGATACTCTTATAAAACTAATTAAATTCTATAGACAATGTAAAATTTAAACAAACTATCTTCAAAATTGAAATTGTTATGACATTAACTAAATTATATTAACAAAATTTTGTACCTTTCTTTCACTGAATGCCTAAATGAACTGTTTTCCACTATATAGATTCTAATCACCACTGAATGTCTTCGTACTTCGGTTATCTTTGTTTTTGTGAAATTACTTTTTCCAATTATCAGCTTCTACCAATTTAAGATATATTTTTCTTCACCAGCATTTATAAACCACCAAGCAAACCAGCAAACAGCATTTATATTTATTCTTCTTTTCAATATAGCAATCTCCAATTATTATAAGTTGATTTATACTAATTTCCAATCATAATATAATTTTAATTTCTTCCAATATCCAACCAATATTCTTCTAATATACTTTTTTAATCTTCAATAATTATTTGTGTATAATTATTATAAATGTGCATTAAAAATATATGCATAATTTTTAATCTTCATTTAACTCACTATATTAAACAATTGGACTATTTGTAACTGATTCACTGACTCCAACTAACTTTCATATTTCTTATTAAACTGCCTGACTGACTGACTAAAACTAAAACTGTCATCTTGAATCCAAATCACGGGTATTTATATCTTTTTGGATGTTCCAGAACCATCTGGTAAGAGATCATGTTCGATTTAGTTCTATTTCTTCTATATGGATGTTCTCGAAAAAAGTATCTGTTCGATCCACCGACATAATCATTATTCCAGAATGTTCCAACATAAACAAAGGTCAAATTCTGCATTCTGGAGAATTCGTTAATGTTCTATTGATAATTTTGTTTACATTTAGGCTTTTCAGATCAGAATAAACATTTAAATCAGTACATATATATAAATTAAACATTTTAAACTAACATTATTATTATAACCCCACTTTATATTCCCAATTATTTCCTAAAATGTCACTTGGAGAGTATGTATAGTTGGTTGTCTAGTCACATGGCTCACTTAAAAATATCTACCACATTATAATTACTAAAATACAACTTTTTACAATTATTATATGCTAATTTCTTAAAAATGCCCTCACATAAATATATTTTTATAAAATTCTCTAGTATATAACTTATTAAAATAACCAAATATCTAATATTATCTAATGTGTAACTTATAAATTAATTTCTAATCACTATTTTTCTTTCTCCTATATCATATCAATATATATATATATATATATATATATATATATATATATATATATATATATATATATATATATATATATATATATATATATATATATATAAGAAAGTCAAAGACAGTAACGGGTTACTGGTAAACAACAACAGACAGTTAAAGATAACCGGGAATGACCCAATCTAAGGAAGCAATAAAAAACGTGTCTTTTATTAAGAGTCAAGCTTTCGCCACATAATTTTGGGCTTCATCAGAACTTGCTGTAATGGAAAAACATTCTTTACAATATCATAATTAGATGTTATTTTAATCATACCTTAATGTCGACACTATCTCTTAGTGTATAATAAAATTGACATGGACATACACATATTTTTAAAAATAAACCAAACGCATCTCCCAACAAGAGGAAAAGTGCCAACCAAGGCCTTTATTAAATATTTAAAATAAATTTATTATAACCATGTGGCAGGCATTTTTGACAAGAAATTGTTAATTAAGTCATGTGCTATTTCAACTGTCGCCTATCGAAACAGCACCTGTCTTAATCACTTCTTCTTTTTGTTGGCATAGAACAATAACATTATTCAGTCAGAAATATTAGACTTTTCTGATTGTCATACAAAATTAAATTATAAATTGAATAAATATAGGTCTCTACTCTATATAAACATATGCTTATATAGAGTAGAGAGCAAATTTTTTCAGCAATTTGAGTCAGGAGCAGGCTATTTATAAAATATTGTTGACAGTTTGGGCGACAGAAGATGATGTTCTAGTATAAAAGCATTTCTTTTAGAAGAAGAGCAATTTTACGAAACTTATTTCAAAAATACATTCAAGCGATCAACGGACAATAAATTCATTGTATCGATTCCATTTAAAGAAAATTTAACAGATCTAAGTGATTCACGTAAGAGTGTTTTACAAAGATGTTTCACAAGGTAGTAGGCTCTTAAAAAATTCCGAGCTAAAACGCGATTATGATATGTTTATGCAAGAGTACTAACAATCGGGATATGTAAGTGCGATTGATGAAGAAGGAGAGTAACAATTAGCTTACTATATGCCTCATTATGCAGTTGTTTGAGAAACAAGTAATATTACACGTGTTCGAGTAGTATTTGGTTCTTCAATGAAATCGGAATCCAGGTCTCCTAATGAGGTACAATGTGTGGGACCGACCTTGCAAGATGATCTTTTTTCAATAGTTCTCCGGTTTCGAAAGTATCAATTTGTTATGACTGCAGATATATCAAAGATGTATCGAAAGATTCACGTAGCTGCCGAATAAGGTAAACTACAAAGAATATTTTGGAAACAAAACGCAACCGATGACTTAAAATGTTATCAGCTGAATACAGTGACGTACGGTACGGCTTCAGCTCTTTATTTAGCTGTACGTTGTTTAACACGATTAGCAAGTGAACATGAAATAAGTAATGTGTGAATGAATCGATATAAAAGGTCTTTTTATATGGATGTTTATCTAGAAGAAGCAGATAGTGAGCATAAATCACTAGCATTACAAGCACAAGTGACATCCATTCTAGCAAGTGCAGGATTTTAACTCAGAAAATGGCTATGTAACAGGTAACAAAAGACGATTGTTGACAAATTTCCAAGTAGATACGAGCGTAGAATCACGCATCTTAAACATAAACAATGAATCTGATTCCATAAAATATTCCTTGCTAGTATTTAAAACTTACCAAGCTATCACGAAACGCGTTATATTTTCGTCTATTTCGCAAATTTTTTACCCTCTACGTCTACTCCGTCCTAATGTAATAGTTTTGAAATTATTAATCCAATAACTATGGCAAGGGCGGTTCGATTGAGAGGAGAATCTTTCCAAAAAGATAGTTAATGTGTGGTTGAATTTTAAGGACGACTTAATAAAGATTACTCATCTTACCACACCCAGAATGGTCACAGTGTCTACGTATGTATCTGTGGTATTGCATGGATTTGGCGATGCTAGCCAAAAGGCTTACGGTTGTTGTATATATATTATATATATTAGGTGTCAAGTTCGATCAGGTCAATATATATCCAAACTTTTATGTTCAAAATCTAGAGTAGCACCAGTTAAAAAAGGAATAAATTGGCATTTCGTACCTTCCACAAGAGTTTTAAATTTAATTTTAAGTGGGTTGTGGGCGTTGTGGGGATTGAAGCACATTTAAATCTAGAAGAATTTTACACAGTACTGGTTCAGATCAAATCAATCCTTAATTCACGTCCTTTATGCCCTGCAACATCCTCTCCTGGTCAGTTAAATCCTTTGACTCCTGCTCACCTTTTTCTGGGAAGAAGTTTAGTTTCGCTACCAGACAGAGATGTCAGTCAAATACTAGAAAATTGTCTCAAGCGTTTTGAGCGATTACCAAAAATTCTCCAGCCTTTTTGTAGAATATGGAAGAGAGAATATCTTGCCGAACTACAAATCACAAGCAAGTGGAAACGACATTCCGAGAGAACCATCAGTTTAATTTATTAATGTTTTGTAATTTGAGGACGATCTCCGAAGTATAAACCGAAACGTCAAAATTAAACTTTCTTTAACTTAAATTGTGGCTTATTCCTAGTAAAAATAGTAATCTAATTTATAAGTCTTAACATTGCGTATCACAACTACATCATGTCCGTCTCATAATGCAGAATGTAATTACTTTCCTTTTAAACATATTAAAGGAATATGTTTTCTATTAATATAATACTATTTACTATACTCGTATAACTTAAGCATATGTAAATATAAAGGAAAAATGTATAACCAAATGAATGAATTCAACCAAATCGTAAACTTGTTTTATCTACACTTGTTTAAGCTATTTATC
The DNA here is from genome assembly GCF_040954645.1 of Diabrotica undecimpunctata. Lineage (NCBI taxonomy): Eukaryota > Metazoa > Arthropoda > Insecta > Coleoptera > Chrysomelidae > Diabrotica > Diabrotica undecimpunctata. The sequence continues at coordinate 116,470,161 of NC_092807.1, read as the reverse complement.
CAGAGATTTAAATTTATATCCAGAAAATATAATGCTGATTTACGAAGCTCATAAAATAAGTAATAAACCGGGTTTACGTTGCTCTTCAATTCATGAGCTATTAAATATACTTATAGTTCGAGAAGTTTTTGACGTTAAAGCAGCTAAGTTTATTGGTATAGGCAACATTGGTTAGAAACATAATGGAAGACGGTAACTCTAGAGAAAGATTATATTTAGGAATATAATTCTATTTTAAATATCATGATTATATTGGATTAAGCCCCATGCCACAAGAAACAATTTTAGAACCATAAGTTTTTTTGTTTTCAGAGTGCATTTAAATATTACAGAGTATGTATCTTAAAGTCAAGTACTTGATTATAGATTATAAGCCGATAAATCCGCGAATGAGCTGCTTAAGGATCAGGGGCAAGTTTTTAATATTAGCCTTATTAATGTACATGCCCCAACAGAGGGCAAGGAAGACGAAGAAAAAGATAATTTCGATAATGAATTAGAAAGAACATATGACAATTGTCCCAGAAATGACATTAAAATAGTAATCGGTGATCTGAACGCAAAAATCGGAAGGGAAGAAATATATCTACCGCACATTGGTAAATATAGTCTCCATAATAATACTAATTCGAATGGACACCGAGCAGTCACCTTCGCAGCCTCAAAGAACATGATCCTAGAAAGCAGATGTTTTCTACACAAAAAAATACATATGGGCACTTGGACCTCGCCTGATGGATTAACGAACAACCAAATTGATCATGTGACCATAGATGCTAGACACTTCTCCAACCTTATGGATGTCCTCACCTATCGAGGCGCCAATATTGATTTAGATAATTTTTTAGTGGTACAAGAATTCGGGATAGAATCTCAAATGCGAAGAAGGAGAGAAGTACCAAAACAAGGCGCCTTAATATTGAACTCTTAAAAAACCCGCAAACGGTAGAAAGGTTTCAAAACTATATCGAAACTAAATACATAACTAAAGAGAATCTAACAATAAGTGAACAATGGGAAGTGTGTAAAAATTACATTAAAGACGCAGGAAATAACATTCTAGGGCCGCAAAGACCACCACCACGCAATGAGTGGTTCGATGCTGAGTGCGAAGAAATTACAAGAAGAAAGAACAATGCATATAAACTGATGCAGCAAAAAAGAACCCGAGAGAAAGAACAAAAATATAAAGATCTCAGAAGAGAAAAGAAGTACATCCATCGAAGAAAAAAGCGAACTTATAAAAATAGAATATTGGAAAAACTTGAGGCATTAAAAAAGGAAAATCAAACAAGAAAATTCTATAAAAATCTAAATAAAGCAAGAAAAGAATTTAAACCAAGGATCGGACTATGTACGGATAAGGAGGGGCATATACTCAATACAAAAGAAGAAGTATTGAAAAGGTGGGTGGAACACTATAAAGAACTACTTACTATCGAAGTAGAAGATCCAAATCAACCACCCCCAGAAGCAAACAACAATACACCATTGGAGCCTCCATCAATTTAGGAAGTACGGGATGCAATAAAACACCTAAAAAATAATAAATCTCCAGGAAGTGATGGTATACCCGCGGAATTTATTAAATGTGGAGGTGCTACTCTGACTAATCATATATATATATATATATATATATATATATATATATATATATATATATATATATAAAATCATACTGAGAGCCTGGAATAAGGAACAAATCCCAGAAGAGTGATGTATTGGGATCGTTTGCCTGCTACACAAAAAGGGCGATGAATTAGAATGCAGAAACTATAAGGAAATAACCCTCCTTAATACAGCATACAAAATATTTTCGAGTATTTTATATGGTCGCCTGAGTGCATATTCAGAGGAGCTTCTTGGCGAATATCAAAGTGGTTTTAGGCCTGGTCGATCAAAAACAGACCAGATCTTTGTGCTAAGGCAAATACTGGAAAAAACCAATGAATTCAATATCGACACATACCATCTTTTCATGAAGCCATGGATGAATTTCACATCCCCGATAAACTGATAAGATTGGTTAAGGCTACAATGAGTAAAGTTGTTTGCAGATTTATTAATATAAACCAAAATCATTTCTAACCTCATTGTTGTAACAATTTTCGCCCTTTTTAAAAGTTGCAGATTCTTTGAACTCAATTTACTCATTATTATAAGTACTGCAGATGGTGTGGTTTTCCTTAGGAGGCAGTATAGTTCAGTATACTGTGTCAGTTAAATAGTCTTGCGCTGGATATGAGAGCTTCACAGCTAAATATTACATTTATTGTTACCTATTACCTTTTAATATAACCTACTCTACGAAATGAACATTTTTACAAGATTTATTTATGTATAAATTTTAAAGTAAAATTGTGGCTCATTCCCAATAAAAATATTAAATTGTATTAAGTTGTCATAAGAAAATAGACTCAGAACAATATTAAAACAAACAGAAGACAACAATAATATCGGACAAAAAATTTATAAATGGAAACGGAAAAAGTAATAAAATAGAGTGTGTTCTATTTCATGAAAATTTTATTTATAAAACATGGAATCATTAAAAACAATAATTCACCTTAAACCAACAATAAGCAGTTGAGTTTTTAATTTACTTTCAAGTTAGTTAGATACTGATCTTATTTTTGCTAAACAAAGCTGTCAAGGGATTAGTATCCTCATATTAAAATGTTAAAATGCGTTACCATTGTTGCGATTGTTTTATTTTTAAGTGCCTATAACATGACGTCAACTATAAACATTTTATTTGCATTGTATTATCAAAAACTGGAAATAGATATATAACATGTCATGAAGGTGACATGTTACATCATGACATTTTCACATTAGGTGAAAAGTTATTAAAAATGAACACGATGTTAATAATTTAAACGATCTATATAAAAAAAAACGTAAGTTGGTATTATATTATTATTTCCTTATTGAGACCTTTAAAAAAAATTATCGTACGCCATTGAACTCTTCCATATCTCTATTAAAAGTTTAAATAATTAAAAAAAATTAATAAAGAAGATATTTTTTTTATTTAATTAATGGCTTTGGATAACTTGATCCATTCAGCCACGATAACAAGAAGATATCTAACTCTGCCGTTTTCGATATTTTTCAATAATTGCTCTGTATTTCACTAATGTGGATAGCTATTGATAATTTGATTGGGTAATCGTTACTTTAACGAAAAAGGAAATCACGACATTTTAACTACTTTTTTTCTATCTCCTTTAGTTTTCGGTATACCCTCAACACACCAATTTGGGACACCCTGTACATCTGTATAAAGATTGAATATATAATTTGTGAAACATTTGACCTCTTTCTAAAGTTGTATTCTACTTAGTTTTTTGTTAAATAAAAATCTATAACTTCCAAGTTTCACCATTTCATGGATTAAGTAATTTTGGCAATAAGCTTTTCAATTTTTAATGGATTAAGATAAAAATAATATCATTATAGAAATATCAGGCATGAAGGTATCTGAAGCATAAATAAACATAGAAATTCGTTTTGAAAACATATTATATTATGCAAGATTCAAAAGAAAATACAAAAATATGCAAATGCATATATGCATATGCAATTTTACGTATTATTTGTCTGACTGATAATAATATTTAGTAATAGCTAATAACTACTGAACCTGCCGTTTAACTTTCTATACTAACTGTTAGATTACTTTATTATTAATAACTCTCGCAACTAATTTGTCTGTAGTAATATCGACAAATACAAGCACAAATCAAACGTTCTTTCTGAAACAATGATTTTCTCTTTCTACTCTGACTGCCAGCATAGACGCACGGATGAATTCTAAGAAAAATAAAAGCCATTATCTGTACCTCGTCCAAGTCCGTTCCGCAAGCAGCCGAAACAATAGCCTAAATAATGGTTTCCAATAAAGGAAATTACATTGATTTATATCTTAGATAAATCATTCTATCAATAAAAACAACCCAGCCATTACGAGGTGCAATTAGTAGAAAATATGTAATTCTATCAAACTCCGAATAAAAAATAGTCGGCTGGTAGTTGATAAAAATTAGTTTTGCACAGAGTGATACAAATTTCTGTTTTAGAAGACTTTTATACATCTATTGAAATGTATTCTTACACTTTTATAGAAGTCTTAACCAGATATTTGTTTATATATCATACAGGGTGATAATTAAAAAAAATTCCACAGCTAAAGTCCTTATTCCCATAAACAATTTGCAAAATGGAAAAGATAATTCAGTTTTGTGTTCCAGGGTGAGTTTTTTAATAAATGTATTTAACTTTTACGATTTAACGCTTTAGCTAGAGTAAATGTTACCCTTACAAATTGTACATCATTACAAAGGTTTGTAAACAAGAATACATTTACAGATGACAGTAATATCATATCTAAAGGGCTTATCAGAAAAATTAAAAAATAAAGGCAATAAACACAACACCGCAACAACATCCAAAATAATCAATAGACTGAGTTATGTCTAAAACCAAACCAAACAACACACAAAAAGATCAAAGAACTGCATATATCAATAAATACCATTTGCATGCAACAAGCTTTACGTGGGTAAAACCACAAGATCACCAAGTGTAAGAATAAACGAGCATGAAGCATAAATCTAGAACAAAAACTTTAATAAATTAGGTATTCTTAATAAGTAATTAAGCAGTTAAGTAGTTAACCAGAAGGGCAGCCAATGTACAACTACCAATCATTCGAGATATACATACTACACATCACAAAAGAGTATTTTACCAGAGACTGAGATCCAGAAACGCTCCAATCAAAACTGCCCGAAAAATTGGAGATACTTAAGATTAAGATATACATAAGAAATGGTTAACAAGATAGATGCAAATAATGAAATCAGACTATATCCAGATATCCGCCCTAACTGAAGGCTTCATCGGATCAAATCTGCCCTGGCTCAACTGGGCGAGGCTTAATCGCATACTTACGGGACATGGTAAATGTACTGGTTCCACAGTGTCATTGCGGATCACCTAGGCAGACCATTAACCACCGTGTTTCAGACTACTCAAATCGTACCAACCGTGGAAACCTTCAGGACTTTGTGGAATGTTTTGAACCTATAATTCTATCCTCGATGATTATTGCCCATAATTTTACTTTTTGAAGGTGTTAAGTATGCATTGGTTATCAAATGAGGATTCTCTTTACTTCAGTATCTGCAGTTTTGCCGATGTTGCCGATATTAGTGAATAGAGTCAGTGTTCCATGTAAACAGAAGTTTGCTTTATTATGAAAAAGGATATGACCAATGAAGCGATTTGATTACCTCGATCATCCTCATTGATTTTCTGGAATTATGAATTTTATACGAATGGTCTTTCTCTTTTTATGGTCCACTTAAAACAGATCTTTTAGAAATGTTTGTAAAAGCTGTAATTTTCACATCTGTGAACAATTTTTTTTGATGACTGATAACTTTTTATTATTTTACTAGAAAGTAAAATTTAAATAAAAAACTATACAATCAATCTTGTAAATTAATCCTTAGAAAATGATATAACCAGATTTTTTTTTTTTTTTCGATGACTAACTTTACAAGAGATTTAATAGGATTCAACTAATTGACAGGTACTGGTATAAATTTAAAGAATTTTTTACACAATAAAGTAGACATATGCTTCAAGGAACGATATGTGGCGCCAAATCCAAATTAGGAAACGTACAATGAAAAATATGAATTTTGATTAATTTGTACACATATGTGTACACGTGGACCGACGAGGATATAAAATGTTTAAAACTGCTTCTTTGCGATTATACCAGTACGTTTTTCGAAAGTACACACATTTATCTACAAATTCCATTTAAAATACCGTCATCGAGTAGGCATTTTCTATAACGTGCAATCGTTTGTAATGTAAAAGTTTGAATTCTGCGTCGTTTAGGCATATTTCAAATGCCTTATATTTGTTGCCAAAACTAAAACTCGAAATTTCAGGTTGAAGGTTTTGAAGACTATGCTCTAATAATGAAAATTGTACTACTAATAATTCTAAATGAAAGTGATAAATTTTCTTGATGATATAAGAATAGTAAAATATGGCAAAAATCGCGCAACGTTTATTTCTTAAGCAGATATATAAAAACTGACTATTTGTGGCAAAACACAAAAATTTTTTACAAAAGATGCACTTCATCTTTAACCCTAGAAAGGTGGACTATCGTAAATTTGACGACGCTCCTCGGTTTTCGCCGCAGTTCGGGTGCAGTCGCGTAACCTCTGCCCATACACTTCTCAGTAGCTGTTTCTTTAGTCTTGATTTAACAGGCGGTGAGTGCGTTTCTCCACTACTGTATTTATGTATTAGATTTTTTGAGGGCACGTCGTCAATTTTACGAAAGTCCACCTTCTACGTTAGTTTTTTTCTCTCAAGTTTATTTGGACGCTGGTGACGTTTTTGGTAAGTCATTATCTAATTCTTTTTTATATTTGTAGTAAATATTATTTTATTTAATTGTAGCACTATGTCATCACGAAAACCTTTAACGGCAAGTGAAATAAACGATGAAATACAGCGTATAATGAATGGTGAAGATAGTGAGCAGGAACCTTTTGAAGATAGTGGAAGTGACTGGGAGTTAGAAGAAGATGCTTTGGAGTTTGAATCGGACGATTCAGATGAAGAAGATGACTCTAAAAATAGTGATAATTCCAAAATTTTCCAGCCATCCAGTGTATCCAGTTCATCTGTAAATTTAATGGATGCAGATATAAAAGCAATAGTGGTGGAAAGCGAAAAATCTACAGAAGAAGTACCTGGAACATCAGGTGAGAACTCCACTGTTTCTCAGTTTATTGTAAATCCGGGAAAGGCTCTAAAAGGTAAAAACGGGCATAAGTGGTCAAACAAAATACCTTCATTGTCAAAAAGAACGGCAGCTAGAAATATTATTCATTTTATAGCTGGTCCCAAAGGAAATGCCAAAAACTACACAAAAGTTGAAGAATATTTCTTACATTTTTTTTCAGAGGATATATTATGTCGTACTCTGTTACACTCAAATACTGAAATTACAAGACAATCTAAAAAATATGCCAGTCGTCCTAATATTTCTGACATGAGTAAAAATGAGCTACAAGCTTTATTGGCAATTTTGATAATGTCTGCAGCAAATAAAGACAGTCATCTATCTGTGAAATATATGTTTGATAGTAATATATCAGGAAAATTTTATCAGGCTTGCATGAGTGGTCAGCGTTTTAAATATCTCATAAACTGTCTTAGGTTTGATGAAAAAGAAACACGAAAAGAAAGGCAGCAAGATGATCCTTTTGCGCATATACGCGAAATATGGGACATTTTTATTACCACCTGCAGAGAATCATATACACCTTCATCCTATTTGACTATTGATGAACAGTTAGTAGGATTTCGAGGACGTTGCCCTTTTCGAATGTATTTACCTGATAAACCTAATTCGTATGGTCTCAAAATCGTAATGATGTGTGACAGCTCTTCGAAATATATGATCGATGCTATTCCTTATTTAGGCAAGAAAACCAATACAAATGGTTTGCCGTTGGGTACATATTTTGTAAAGGAACTTACAAAATCAGTTCATGGTAGTAACAGAAATATTACCATGGACAACTGGTTTACATCAGTTAGCTTAGCAGAGGAGTTATTAAAAGATCAGTACAAACTGACAATTATCGGAACTCTTCGCAAAAATAAAAGAGAAATTCCACAGGAATTGTTAAATGTAAAGAACAGAGTCCCCAATACATCTATGTTTTGTTTTGATAAAAGAAAGACATTGGTATCATATATGCCAAAGAAAAATAAGGTAGTTTTACTTCTTTCAACACTTCACGAAGGTGCTGATGTTTCCAAAATAAATGGCAAACCCACTATAATAACTGATTATAATGGAACAAAAGGCGGAGTGGATACATTTGATCAAATGTGTTCGAATATGAATGCGGGTCGTAAAACGAGGAGATGGCCTTTGTGTATCTTCTATAATATGATAAATATTGCAAGTATTAACTCGTATGTTATTTACACCACAAACACATTAAAAGCAAACAGAACAGTTTTATCCAGATACGAATATATGGTTGAATTGGCTCGTCATCTCGCCGAACCCTGGCTGAGAGAACGATTGTGTATTCCAACTTTACGTCGAAATCTTAAGCAAAATATTAAAGATGTCCTCAAAATTTCCGAAGAAGTTGAACGTCCGTTACCTGAAAAAAAGAAACGCAAGGCATGTTTCCATTGTCCGAGTAAAAAGAGGCGCATGACTACCACATATTGCAACCAATGCCATCACGCTATATGTGGCGAACACCGAGGTAATATATGTACAATGTGTGCAAACGAGTAGTGTACATCGACTTTATTTATATGTGTACCACTTACTAATACTTACATTTTTTCTAATTTATTGTAATAAAAGTGTTTATAATTATATTTGTATTTTTTTTTCAATTTTTTGTTAGATGTCGTAAAAATTACGATAGTCCACCATAACTGTCAGTAAATAATAGTCCACCTTTCTAGGGTTAAAATGGCTATTAATATTTGTCTATAGAATACTTTGATCAAAAGAAATCGAATTTTACTGTCGAGTTGATACAAATTTTGTTTAAAATTATTTCTCGCGCGTAACCGACATTCAAAGCCACGTTTTTTATTATTTGAAATCTTTTTTTGCGGTTTACAAATTCTTGAAGTTTTTTTTTTTTTTTTGCATCCCCCCTTCGAGTGAGTCTTTTAGGGGACAGCCGGGGTTAATAGTGGTAAACTTTTTAACATATTTTTTGTGGTCCTAAAATTCGTATTTTCAGCAAAATTTAGCTTGTTCGTATGATTTTTAGAGGTCAAATCACTGACGACTGGACTAATGTTTTTTAATTTGAAATAATGTGGCTAAATTATGCAACCTACAGTAAAATATAAACCGTTTATTAACGATTATCAAATTATACTATTAGTGTTTTAGGAATCTGTTTGTCCTTCATGTAGGACATTATTCTATTTGTTTACTTTTATATATTTCTGTTTTTTGCATACTTTATATAGGTACACTGATTTAGTTTTGTTTTTTCAGTAAAGCATGCAGTAGCAAGATCCTCTTATTTTGTTTTCCAAATTGCGACTCAAAACCCCACCACAAGTATCCTTGTGAACTACATCTTTATAGTCAATAGTTAGTATAATAATGGCACGCTCCACAAAAATGATCGTATCTTCTTATTTAAGTTATCGGTGTATTGAAGACGAGACATTGACAGCAAGAGGCGACACATAACCGACACCAAAAGGAAAACTAATTGGAAGAAAAACTTTAAAAAGGAAAAACTCGTCATTTTTAATTTTTTGTTTAAATTTTACCATTCAAGTTATTTTTGAGTGTCAATACATATCAGAAAGGATTGCAACAGCAAAGATAAGAATGAAAAAGGAAGACCTGAAAATCATCGGAGTATGCGGCCCAGAAAATAACAAGTCTCAAATAACGAGTGAAACGTTTTCTGGCCAATTACGATAAGTAGTAGATTAAGTCAGCACAAACAACACATTTTTTGACCACAAAGACCAACACAAATACACATTTAATAACACCGGTGGACAAAGAGCTCTCATAGATTACGTTATAACCAACAGAGATATACATCCATCGAAAATAATCGACGTAAGATGCCTCAACTCATCAGATGTAGGTAGCGACCATAGCCTAGTATTATGTAAAATAAGAATCATCCTGTAATACTTCACATCCAGGAGAGCGGCACCAACATAAACAAAAATCAAAGTCGAAGGACTAAAAACGGAATCTACGGAATACTTATTATATAGAACAATAATATCAGAGAAGATCGCTGGATATGAAATATTAGAAAACGATAACATCCAGGAAAGCTGGGAAAAACTTAAAAATAACATAATTAACACAGCAACAGAATCACATTGAGAGAGGAAAGTAACGAACACTAATATATCAAAAAAGAAAATCCGATGGTTTATAGTGACAGTGAAGACAAAATGTGAGGAAAACAAGAAAGCCTTTTTACAATATAGAACATAACACACATAACAGGCATATAATCACTATAAACGAATCAGAAATGAAACGAATACTTTAGTTAGACAAATAAAAAGAAAACACTGACAGAGCTTCTCAAAACAGATGGAACACGACTTCTACGGGACACAAAAAGAAATATGGAGAATGATCAGAGGACAAAGAAGAGATATACAAACAAATAAAAACGAAACACATTCGGAAGGAAATATGGGTAGGCTACTTTTGATCCCTATTTGCTAAAGGTGACGATAATGAACCACCAACACCAAGGGTGACGACAAACGGAGAAATAAATATTGAGGAGTGTTAAGTACGGACCTGCTCGCGCACATGGTAGTTTAAACCCTACTAATTGTGCGCCAGCGTCGCTATCCACCCCTATCGAACCGAACGCGCTCCATCGACAGAGGGATGCTTATGCCAAGAGGAACGAAAATGACGACACCCCCGCTTCGATGAAGATACATTTAAATTATATTTAAGTTATTATTATACAGTAGTGATAGTTTGTTGTTTATAGTGTTTATTCAATAAAATTACGTGAAATTTTCAAAATCCTTTACTACAAGCTCTTCCAAGGAGGAAGAGGCAAAGGAAGCATTAAGGAAATTTAAAAATAGAAAATCACCAGGAGATGACAAAATACCGAACGAACTCCTAAAGTACGTATAAACAGATCTGACCAAACAAATATTAAAACTTATCCCAAAAATAATAGATCAAAACAGAATTCCCTAAGAATGGAGATCTCCTAATACCCCTTTTTAAAAAGGGAGACAAATCCGACCCGAAAAATTACAGAGAAATTAATTTATTAAACACAACACTAAAATTAACAACCAAAGTAATAACAAATAAACTGACTGAAATTATAACACTAGCAGAAAAACAACAAGGTTTTAGGTCGGCAAGATCATGCACCGACGCTATATATAAATTTTATATTAAGGCAAGTGCAAGAGAAATCATTAGAATTTCATAAACCGGCATATCTATGTTTCGTGGACCTTAAGAAGGCATTTGGCCAGATCAAATTATAAGAAGGACGTTATCCACTTACTGTACGTAAGGAATAATCAAAATGATCGAAAATATCTACCAAAAAAAATACAATAAAAGTAAAAGTAGAAGAAAAACTAACCGAACCTATTGAAGCTGGCAATGGAAAAAGACAGATAGATTCCTGAGTCCTCTATTGTTAAACCTAATTATGGATGAAATATTAAAAAAGGAAGAACTAAAAGAGAATACCAAATGGGAGAAAAACAACTTAAAATAATCTGCTATGCAGACGACGCAATACTACTCTCTCAAAGTGAAGACGATTTACAGCGTATGCTGCACCAATTTAACATAACCGCCAGAACATTTAACATGTTAAATACATACAGAAAGCTTGAAACTAAAGTGGAAGATCAAGATAATAGGGCAAATAGAGCCGCAGGTTGCCTAAATTTAATAATATGGAGAAATAAAAGTATCGGGAATTAAATGAAAGTAAGAATTTACAAAACAGTCATCAGACTAATTAATGGCATAAGCGGCAGAAACACGACCTGATACAGGGAGGACAAAAAGGATGTTAGAAACATCAGAGATGAAAACACTTAGAAAAATTGATGGTAAGACACTATGGGACAGAGCTAGAAGTACAGATATATGACGAAGATGCAAGGTGGGAATATCAAAAACTGGGTACGAAATAGAAGAGTAGAAAGGAACGATCATATAAGCCGAATGACAACAAATAGAGTAATAAAGACGGCTAGAGACGGTTCTAAAGACGGCTAGAAAGACGATCAGTAGAAAGACCACGAAAACGATGGAGCGACAACTTACTGGAGGCACATTGAAAAACAGACAGACTTATGTTTACATAAAAAAAAAAAGAAGTAGAAGTTATTTTTGGTAAATTTGTTGCAATGATACCATCAAGTCGGTAACACTTAAGAGTAAACATTTGTTAAGGAAAATTATTTTAAAAGGATGTTTTAAATTTTTAAATTTATAAATTTGTTCGAAAGCATTTAGTTTATAAAACTGCTGTTTATTTGATATTTTTAACAGAATTTTTTGACCTACCTTCATTTATAAATTCACAACGAACTTCTTTTACAGACTCGCATGGTACGTGATAATTTTTACATTCCGTTTTAACTTCCCAGGGTTAAAAAGACACATCAAAAGAAGGTAATATAGAGCAAAAGTGATGAAAAAGGTTGTGTGCATTAAAAACGATTCATAAAAATTTTGAGTAGGTTCAGGCGTATTGGTACGTGACTAGAAATCCGAATCTACTCGTAAATCTCCATAAAATTCAAGGGAAGTTCATTCCCTAAGGACCAACTCGATTTTGATATATTTACCTCTGCTTGTAAATAACTGCCAGAGCCGGCGAATTACTGTTCCCGGTATTTTTAAAACGAATTTTTATTAACTATCCAAACATAGTTGGGATCAAAGAATATATTTACCTGATCATCGGCAATATAATATATAATTTTGCATAGTTATTAGTAGTTATACGTCGTGTGTTTTCTTTTATTAAATGTAGTTAATATATTTCTAAGAAGACTTCAGTTATTGATTGAATAAGAAACTAGATATTTCCTTTGAAAAGTAACTGAAAGCTGAAAATCATTATGCTCACTGCCCTCATATCGAGACCTGATATGAAAAAAATTGTAGCTTACTTTGGCTTCGTTTAGAGGAGAGTGATTTAAAAAAAAACACATTTAATTTTTTTACTTCGTCACCTTTTATATTTTTTGTAGTTTTCTTAATCCATATTTCTTCTTAGTTTTACCACGGCCACCTAAAATTACAAGCCATGAAGTAGAAATTTGGCAACATCTAAGGGTAGTCGTGTTAAAATGTAAACAGCTAATTACAATGAATCGATAACTATTTTTATATTCTATTTTTTTAATTAATATTAAGTGCTTTTATGTGTCTAATGAGTTATTTAAGTTAGTTGTTTATTCGACTAATTATTGATAATGCACTACAGGTTGAAATAAACTCAAATGTAAGTAGGTATAACGTTGTAAGTAACGTTGTTAGGTTAGGTGTGGAATTTCATTATTCTCAGTATTATTAGGTAATTTTTAATTCCTTTGTTATATTAACCCTTTGGGCAATAAAATCACAGTTTTTGCGTCAACTGTGGGTTTATTCTCCGGTTAATATCGTATAAGTGAAAATGCCACAAAAGCTTAAATATATTTCATTTACAGATGCCAAGACATTGTTGTGTACCTCGATGCAAAAGTAATTACACAAGCATTCTGAAGTTGGAAGGGCCTGTAAGCACATTTTCTTTCCCAAAAGATAAACAATTATGTAATAAGTGATTAAAAGCTATCAAAGGAGACAATTATACCCTAACAAAATCTTCTGTTCTGTGTGCTAAGCATTTTCATTCTGAAGATATGGTACTTCATCATACATGGAAAGACAAAGAGTGTCGTCTCTGAAAAACTAAAATATCCAAAATTGGAATTAAATGCTATTCCTATGATTTTCCCCAATCTTCCGGCATATACGTTTATTCCTAAACCTATAGACAGAAGTGATCCATGTGAAAGACAACAACATCACTTTGACAGAGAGAACCACAAATTGGAATAACTGGAAAAATACTTTCTCAAACAAGATCTAATAGACTCGTTTGATAACTTTATTAACAAATGCAGCATGAAGATTACTTTAAATGAGTGGAATCAAAAAGTGACGAATGATAGTGTATATTTTTATTTTTTAAACATACAAGAATGTAGTGACTCATGACATTGGCCTAAAGATATTAAGTAGTGTTAAAATTTATAAAAACTTAAAGGTTACTGTATATACCTATAGGTAAAAATTTGTTTATATAGGTTTGGTCTGACTCCAACTTTTACCTTACTTTAACGTGGATAAGATAGTAGCTAAGGATCCACTCAGCCTCTATTTTTAAATAACAGCCAAATCAATATCGTTAATTTTGTAATATTTACCAGGTATTCTTAGCAATAGTAATTGTAAATGGTCCTTGCATACTCCTGAAGTAATAAACTAGCCTCAGCTTGCTTTGCAATAAGATCTGTGTCAATCATCTGCAAAAATGGCATATTTCTCATTGTTCAAGTCTCATCTTCGATATAAGCTTCCTTTTTGGGGTTTTAGTAAAGCAGCCCAATTTGATACTATTTTTAAATTACAAAAAAGTGCAATTCGTTATCTATTTGGTCTCAAAAACATATATCATTGCTACTTTAAAAAATCACGGAGTTGTAATGCTTCCCTCTTTATATATTTTAGAAACTGTTTGTTTGATTCACAACCATCTAAAAATTTTTCCTGAAACACCTTATCATGGCTACTCCATGAGAAGTTCTGGTTATGATGTTTATTTACCAATCTTGTCCCCTGAATAACTAAAGAATTATATTCTATGTAGTGCAAAAAAACTATATAATCACCTACCGGGACAAATTAAATCCGCAACATCTTTCACCAAGTTCTGTAAAATGACAAAACCTTACTCTCTGAAAGACCATATTATTCAGTCTATGAGTTTCTTAATGAATAACAAAGAAACAAAATTATTGGTATTCTGTACATTTACATTTGAGTGTCCCACACAGTAGTAGTCCGGTAAAATAAGGATGCAACCTCGGAATGAAAGATAATAAGCTGAAAATTTGCACACGTCCTTATTTTGATGGTATAAAACTTACCTCAAAAGTCTCATAGAATCACGTGTCCGCGACTTAAGATATTTAAGGTCAAAGGTCACGAAAATGAGTTTTCTGCAAATATCTCGTTTCCCTTACACTTTATGACATTTAAGGTGGTAAGAAAAATTGTAGAATGGAAAATTCTGTTCAATTTTTGTCTGAAGTACTTTTATGTACCTTCAACCCTTCTTAAGATAGAGTGCAAAGAGTGGGGGACCGCTTACCTGTGTATACGGTAACGCGAAGTCAGCCAGTAGGATTCAATAAATAATAAGTTATATAGTTAATTATTCACTTAAAATACTATTATTATCATTAAATTTTTATTATTTATTATTTGATAAACTATATTTATAGATATTAATTATAAAATATATATTTTTTATATAATATTTATTTTATTTTTAACAAACATACAATATAAAATAAAATATTTCAAATGAACTTTAATGATATTTTTAACAGCTGTATATACGATAAATTAAGATCAAGTGCAAAATTCAACAATAATCATTTTTATATTTAATTAAATACTGAAAAAATCATATTTATTATTTTTTTAAATTATATATTTATTTATTAATCCAATAATCGATTTATTAAAGTTACAAATATAATGTATATTCTTTTATTATGTATGGTTAATATTTTTGTATTAATTTTTTTCTTCATCGTCTTCTTCTTCTTCTTTTTCTTCTTCCTCTGACCGTTCAATATCGGATTCATCATCATCATTCTCGTTTATTAAAGTATCAGAATAAAAATATTCAAGAATATCAGGTGCATATCCACTTTCTTCATTGAAATTATCTGAAGTTGATGAAGCGTTTAGACATGATTGTCCATTACACTGCCCACAAATTAACGTACATTGCAATCCTGATTTCCTGCATCCGCAATTAGAACCACAACCTTTCTTGCAATTGCAAAATATTGTACTCAGCAGTTCTTCTGGTGCTGGCGGTAATAATGTTGTTATTGGTTCCAGAAATTC
Organism: Diabrotica undecimpunctata; assembly: GCF_040954645.1. Classification (NCBI taxonomy): domain Eukaryota; kingdom Metazoa; phylum Arthropoda; class Insecta; order Coleoptera; family Chrysomelidae; genus Diabrotica; species Diabrotica undecimpunctata. The sequence goes on along the minus strand of NC_092807.1, from coordinate 116,454,380 downwards.
ATTTTGCATTACCCAGCCGAATTCTTGGGGTTCTAAATCATTTCCCAACCCAATTTGGGTCTGATAATAGACACGAATGATATGCTGACGAGCTGCTGCACTTGAAGGTGGAAGACTTGATAACTGCACTGGTTTGTTGAGTCTTGTTGATTTAATGAACTGGGTGTATCGAAAAGAGTCTATATCGTCTTCTGATGTTGGAGCATTATACGCTGCTAAGAAAATACGTACTCCATTTTCAAATAATTCTTGTATTAACTTGTTACAAATATATATTAACTTGTTACAAATAAAACACAAATCAGCCATTGCAATTAAAAATATTCACTCAAAATTATACGTCTGTCGATGCTAAGATGTCGTTTTCAACTGAACGATAAAATAAATTTTTTTCGGTAAAGAAATACTAACGCAGAGAAATAGCTCTACCCTACCATTCCCATCATCAAGTGAAATATCCCTCCACCGCTATTGTGCGTATATACATAGAAGTCCCAAACTCATTCGCCACGGTGTGTAGAAAGTCATATTAAAAAAACCGGTTAGGTCATATATAACAAAGGAGCATCTGCTACAGCTTCGCAGAAACAGCAACCGTCGTACAAGAGATTTGTATTTCGAGATATAATATTCTTAGTAATATGGACGAAAAGTATTTTATTTAATATTGTATGTTTGTTAAAAATAAAATAAATATTATATAAAAAATATATATTTTATAATTAATATCTATAAATATAGTTTATTAAATAATAAATAATAAAAAGTTAATGATAATAATAGTATTTTAAGTGAATACTTAACTATATAACTTATTATTTATTGAATCCTACTGGCTGACTTCGCGTTCCGTATACACAGGTAAGCGGTCCCCCACTCTTTGAGCTCTATCTTAAGAAGGGTTAAAGGTACATAAGTACTTCAGACAAAAATTGAAGAGAATTTTTCATTCTACAATTTTTCTTACCACCTTAAATGTCATAAAGTGTAAGGGAAACGAGATATTTGCAGAAAACTCATTTTCGTGACCTTTGACCTTTAATATCTTAAGTCGCGGACACGTGATTATATAAGACTTTTGAGGTAAGGTTTATACCATCAAAATAAAGACGTATGCAAATTTTCAGCTTATTATCTTTCATTCCGAGGTTTGCCCCCTTTTTTGCCTTATTTTACTGGATTATAGCTACAATTTGTTTTGTATTTTATGGTTGCCTGTACACATTATGTAAGGTGTACAATAATTATAGTAATTTAAGATTTTTTTTGTTTTGTTATTTTATATTATTTTACTTTTTTGTTAGCTTTGTCCATAAAATTGTACAATTTTTAGTGACAGTGATTAGTGTTAATGTAACCTCTCAGTTTGTTACTGTAATATCAATAAAATTAATGAGACATAAAAAGTTGTGCAATGAGATAGAAAAGTATCTAATTAAAAGTGTTTTTATATACTACAGAATATTTTAATTCATAATGATTGATTTATGACTCTCCTCTATGCGTTTTTTTATGGCTTGTATACTGAGTACATATCCGTATTTTCTGTTAATCTCTTAGATAATACCTACAATTAATTAGAACACTAGATTTAAAAAATTATAAATGTTTACTATTCCTGTACATTTCTAACCTTTTAAATATTAACATTTAATAAATATTATTATTAACAGGTTTAACCTATTTATTTCATATTTTCCTTTTATTAAATTTAATTAAAATTTCTCTTATTTGTGCAATGTTGAAAAGAGATCCATGAATTATTATTTAAAATATTTTGGGTTATGAAACGGACCACAATTTCTCCTTCATATGACTACTTTAATAATATGTTGCGACGTTGCCCTTTTTACTTTACGGCTTGTAACTTTAGGTAGCTGTGGTTTTACGTATCACATTGTTGTTAAAATTACTGGTCCTGGTTTAGGTCGAGTTACAATACCAAGTTTTTTGAGAATTTTAAATAATGATCATTGTAAGTGGTTGATACAATAATATTTTAACAAAGAATGTTTCTTGGATTATGTGCATATAAATGTTAACTAATAAGTAAATATCAAAATAAAGAGATTATTATTAGTTTTGAAATTGATTTTACTTAATACGTTGTAGTATTTTTAAATTCCTTGGTACGTATTGAAATCCCTTCGTATATGTTAAAACACCGAAATATTCTTTCAATCCTTTTGCATCGCCGAGTTGATAATAGACACATTTTACAATTTGTTTATATACCACAGACGCGATTTCTTTGGTATTTTCTTTTATCGTTTCCGCTTAAATATTGCGAATTAAATACATATTTCCGTTTGTATGTTTTGTTTATACCAAGATGAGAGGAATAAATTTTAAAGAGAATTACATCACTCTCGCTGGAGCCATTGTTAGGGGCAGCTGGCTTCAGTGTTGGTCCAAATTTTGCGTCAAATTTGTAAACTTTTTCCGTTGATTCGTCCCTTTTCATAAAAAATGTATAGCAGTGTGAAGTTCATGTGAAGGTTAAGTGGAGGTTTGAAAGATTGGTCATTGAGTCAAAACGCTACGAGTGTCGGCGTTAAAAAACCGGCAAATTTGTAAAAAAAATGAATTGTACTCAATTTGTAATCCGTCTCTCATCTGAGATATTTGTAAAAGGGCGTTTACAACAGCTTTGAAAAATACGCACATGGTTTCAGTTTTTTAAGAAGCGGAGCTTCAAATTTTGCGTCCAGTGCCCCAACTTCAACCTCAAAATGTCAGTCCTAAGAAGCCGTTTTAGAATTTTTTTCGCAGTTTGGAGATAAATTTGTTCGTGCGGCAGAAAGTGTAACGCCAGTTCCTAACCTCAGAAATTTAAAGTAAAGAAATGTTAGTCACATCCAGGTAACTAACTCTTTTGTGTTGATTTTAAAATGTAAACATTTTCCAATAATAATTGCTTTCATAATTTTAATAATTAAAATTGTAAATCTTAGAGTGTCTGGCATTTTATTTGTTCTCAGTTTTAATATTTAGTATTGACATATGACATCTAGCAATATTTTTGACATCTGGTAAATATCTTATCATATTTGAGATTTTGTTTTTGTTTTGTTTTTAGAAAAAGTTTAACCTCTATGCATAGTTTCACTGAAAAAAATATTTTTTTATTTCTAATAATTTATTTTTGATACAAATTATCGCCCAGTAACAGTTGTAAGTTTTGTAATATCTCTATGTGGTAGGCAAAATATTCGTTACAACTTGATTTTTTACTCAAACAAGTATGTAAGTATTCATATCATTTATTTATTACAAAATGAACATTTAAAAATTATAAAATAGTCTATATTTTATTCAAAAAAAGTTTACCCTTAGCAAACTTTTGTTTAGAGTCATCATCCGAAATTGTGTTTTTTAATAGTGGGGAAGATTAAAATAAATATTGCAATATTGCTCTGGTATAGCATTCTTTTTCTTCAGGTGCCATCTCCGCTACGGAGGTTGGCAATCATCATAGCTATTTTAATTTTTGAGGCAGTAGCTCTAAATAGTTGTTTTGAGCTACATCCAAACCATTCTCTCAGGTTCTTAAGCCATGAAATTCGTCTTCTTCCGATGCTTCTTCTGCCATCTATCTTTGCTTGCATTATGAGTCGCAGGATGCCATACTTCTCGCCCCGCATCACATGTCCGAGATACTGTAGCTTTCTTTGTTTAATTGTAAGTTTAACCCTCTCTTTACCTATTCTTCTCAGTACTTCATTGTTCGTAACTCTATCTACCCAGGAAACCCTCATAATTCTTCTATAGGTCCACATTTCAAAGGCGTTTAGTCGTCTCATTGTGTCTAAATTTAACGTTCATGATTCCACTCCAGCATTACTAGATCGCAAAGCAACAATATCTTTATATTTTAAAGTTGTTAGACAAGTAATCCATTATATGCTAAAGGAATTTGTAGTTCCCATAAATCTTGTATATTTTTGTTCCCGGATTTGGTAGCCTTTTTGCTCAATTTTGGTTTGCATTCTAGTTTTATAAACAATAATTGATCAGAAATAAGATTTTGCTGAAAACTGAGAACATATTTCTGTTTTTAAAGTTATACTTCTATACGCGCGCTCCACGTTGGAAATTTGTATGGGAGCGAATCTGTGAAATCATTACATATGTAAGATAATGAGTAAGAGAGAGACAGAAGATATATTTTCTCTCTCTTTCTCTCTCGAATATAAAAATGTTCCTTTTGTATATATAATTTAATATTATATATATTGTATAAAGATATATATACATATATAATATTATATATATATAATAAAATATTTATTAATATTATTATTTATGTGATATGTTTTGTATTATTTATTATATGTTCATAATTATATTAGTCTTTTGTATTTCAAAATAATAATCTCAATAAATCACTGTATGATTCAGAACTGTCAATTTTGAAATACATTTGTGTCATGTCCTCGGTAGTATAGTAGTCAGTATCCCCGCCTGTCACGCGGGAGACCGGGGTTCGATTCCCAGTCGGGGAGGACTTTTTTATTAATATTATTACATGGTTAAATGTATAATGGTAAAACATATATGCGTCAGTAGAAAAGTTATGTATATTATTGTCATTTTTAAATACTTATGAATTTTGAATTTTAATTTGTATTGTATTATTATATTAATAACAAAATAAACAATGAATTTTACTGCAGAGTATGTGTAAAAAATTTAAAAAAATTTTTGCATTCAACTCCTTTCATACATATAAATAAAAATATACATTTTCATCAAAATATTGATTCAATCCTTCATTTACTTATCACAGGTCAAAAGTTGTTTATTAATTGTTAGTAAGTTGTTATTAATTATGTTTCTCTTTCTGCTATGTCTTACCTATAGCATTACATATGTAATGATTGTGCAGATTGACTCCCAAATAAATTTGTAACGGCGAATGCGTGTATAGAAGTGTAACTTCCACCGGCAGTCTCACTGGACTGCCACACCCGTTTTTTTACATATTTTAATGTATTGTACTTTTGACCAAAAAACTAGGCGTTTATCTATGTTTAAATCCTAATTCGTTATTTTGTTTAACATTGATTTTAAGTCCAATATATCATTTTGACTTAGTTCTTTTAAATCGTAAGATGTTCCTGTGACTTGAGTACACCTTATTAGTATATACGACTATTGTGGAATATAAACACCTTATTTCTTTTTTCTCTACTCAATAAGGACATGGATTAAATCACCCTTAGATTGAGAGTGACGTATCTTAAAAACCATGCATGTAATAATAATATTCATAATCTCAGCTGCATAACTATATATTAGAAATATTATTCGATTTTGATTTTGTCCTTTACAACAATCTGAATAAAATCTAAACTCTAATAACTACTTGTTTCATTAAAATGAAATTTCTTTTAAAATGTACTCTTATCTCATGCAATAAAGATAAAAAAATTATACACTTTAACCCCTTAGGAAATTATCCCGAGATAATTCGTCTTGCACTTGTATCTAAAATAACCAACTCGAGATATTTCGTTTTGAGCTAATTAGTGGGAATTTAAGCGATTTATTTCGTTCTTTCGAGTAAGGCTTACGAAATTTTAACGAATTTAGACGAAGTAAATGTTACAACTCCTTGCTGTGTAATATTAGACAATGGACAGGTTGAGCGGTTGATGATTTGTTTCATATACCTGCTGACCGAGAAAAATTATTTCATCGCTTGCTTACGACGAAAGCTAAGGCTTGAAAGCAAGCATGGCACACAAATAAGAAGTTGTTACAAGGTTGTATTGGGTCAATAAAACGGTGGAAGCGGAAACGAGGCTTGTAAACGACCTCAGTGCGTAAACAATACGTGCTGCGTCCGGCTGTGTATAGGTAAAAATATTTTATGAAATTGAATCGTTATTTTATTCACTACGAATTCTAGCTAGGGTAGTGAAGATTCAGATGATAGTTTTGAGCTAGATATATCCGGGACAGTAGAAAATGACGGTGAAAGTGAAATAAAATCAAGTGATCCACTTGCCAATGGAAATGATGACAGTGCAACCGGTTTACTACAAGCAGTCGGGCAGAGTGGATGTAGACGCATTATATATACAATACATTATATATGCAAACATAATACAAATAAATCACTATAGTAATAAAATTTATCTATTTTTTGTAAATTTCAGTCATTTTCAGGGTCGGGGGGGGGGGGGGATGCTCCCTGGCGCTATTAAATGACGCCTCTGGTTTGTTGGGAATGGCTTTTAGATAAAAAACAAACATACAATGCTCTAGGCAAGGTACACAACAAAACCTTTTGCTCGCAGGTTTTATTTATCCAACCAAAAACCCGTCAACGAGATATCTCGGGTAGTTATTACACATATCTTCAACCGTTAAACAAAATAAAAATAAATATTGTATACCATTTTTAAATTTTGCAAGAAGTGACGAAGTAAGTGCATTAATAAGAAAATGGGTCTTTTGGGACCATTTTTGGAAAAATAAATTGTTCGTTAAGGGGTTAAATTTCCTTTTATAATAAAATAATGATACCTCTGATTGGGGTGTAGTTAATATTTTTTGAAAATCAATTCAGGCAATTATAATCGTTTCTGTTTTCTTAGAAACCTCTTCATTACGATTTTTGGCTTGTAGCATTTGCATTTTCCTTGAAGGAAATTTGTATTTTAAATTGAATTTTGATTTGTACCTTGATATATATATTGGAATCCCCTCGTATATGCATTATAATAACGAAGAATTTTTTCCATGTTTCTTAGTTCGTATCTTTTAAGTTAAAATACCCGAAATATATTTCAATTCCTTCTTAGGTCGGCTCGAGTTAATATAAACCATTTTGAGTTATTTATTTATTTCGCAGCTGCGTATGTTCCTCGATATTTCTTTGTTCAAACCGCCCGATTCTGGGTTTCAAAGAAATATTCCAGTTTATATGTTTTGTTTATGCTAAGTTAAGCGAATGAATTTAGAAGAATATTAGATCACTCTCGTTGGAGCCGCGAAGAGTGGTGGTCTTTAGCGTTATGTCCAAATTCACGTCGAATTTGTAAAGTTTTCTGTTTTTGCCCCTTTTCATAGAAAATATGTAGCAGTGTGAAGTTATTGGTTCAGTTAAATTTTTAAGTGAGGATTGGAAGAATAGTCGTTTCCATCCTCGTTTTGTTTCTCCCTGGTTGTCACCCCAGATTTTTGGCAGTATGGAGATAAATTTGTTCGTGTGTTCGTTACACAGAGAGTAAAGCCCATATCTACTCCCAGTTATAGTTCCAGTTATGGTTCCAGAAATTTTAGTGCAATTTTTTTGGTGAATTAAGGTAACTTTTTTGTGTTTAAATTTAAAGTAAAGACAGACATTTTTTTAAAATAATATTTTGCTTTCGTTAAAATTTAAAAATTTGTAATATTTAAAACTGTAAATTTTAGGTTTTGACTTTAGCTGCTATTTTATTTGTTTTCAGCTTTTTAAATTTAATGCTAACTTATGACAGCTAGCTTTATTATTTTTTTATTAGTTTGTTTCGGTTTAAAAAAAAAGGTTAACCTTTCTTACAGAAACAATTTTTTTGTAAGTTTATGTAGTATCTTCAACTCCTAGAGTTTGTAATTGGATGACATGTAAGTTTTTTTGTATTTTTGTATTTTGCGGCTATTGATGTAATATTTTTGCATTGTCTTATTTTTGTAACTCTTTGTGGTGACACAATAATAGATGTTTAATTTTTTGTTAAGATTTTGTTTATTTTTTTAACTAATCCTTTTTTGAGTTTCATTTGAAAAAGATATGTTTTTCATTTTTAATAATTATTTCGATAGTTACAACTAGCTGTTGTAATATTTATAATTAGGTACCTCGAAGTGGCGTCCTTTTTAAATTACTAGAGGTGTTTCCTGTTTCCTTTCTGTGTTTTGTTTAATTTGTCCCAAGAGATTTATCACCTTTTGTTTCATATTTTTGTAGTTGCCCCAATCCAAACCCCTTGTCATTTATTTATCCACGACCCCATCTCTCCTAACAAACCCTGAGTGCCGTTCGCACAAGTAGCGTTAATTTTGCTTGCCCTATCTCCACCCCCATAGTTTCTGTCCCCAATTTTCTACCCCTAATAGTAATACCCCATGTGGTAGGTAAAATAAATTCGTTACAGGCTTCACGTGCAATACATTTGTTTGCAATATATAAAGCATATTTCTTTTCTATTTGGTCTTTCTCTGCTTAAGTGTTATGCAGATTAAAAATAAGTTATTGATTTTTTTTCGGTACAAAAAAAAAACAATATAAAACTCTGAATATGTGTCTGTACTCACTTTTGGTGACTGGCTTATCTGGTAATTTCCAGTATATACGGAGTGACGTTTTGGACTCGCTTGATATTTCCGAACCCCCCCCCCCAAAAAAAGACAAAGGCATGACACAAAAACAGATCTCGAGAAACGAGTATATTTTGAAATTTTGGATACTATTATTATGCAAATAGATACTCGTTTTCGAATTTTGAAGATTTGCAAATTTTAGCCTATTTGACGATTCAAAGTTTAAAAGTTACGCCAAAGAATTTTCAAGATATTTATTAGACAGCTTAATTAAAAATTATCCATCATTCTTTAATAAAATAAAATTAGAAAATAAATTAAAAGTTTTATATGCTGATCCAAATATTTTCGGAAGGTGGGATAAATTACAAGATATGTATAATTGTTTATAGGTACTGCAATTTATTACAACAAACTGTTACCGAAATTAATAAATTATTGTCATTAATTCTCTCATTACCACCAACTTCTGCCTCAAATGAACGAGATTTCTCTTGTCTCAAAATAATCATTGTCGAAACACCACGAAACAAGAGAGAATGTCAAGCTTGTCTCAAATGTCAATAGAAAAAAACTTTTAAAACCTCTCCAAAACTCTAATAAATTTTACGATGACGTTATACCCATTTTGCTACTTCCAAACAAAGACAAAAGAGTTAATTTGTAAACATGTTTTGGTTCTAAATTTATAGGAAAAAACAAAAAAAAAAACAAAAAATCTCCTATGATCTCTTTTTATTAGAAGGTATACCTATCTGAGGAGACAAAAAAACCTTGCCGACCTTGTCTCTGAAGCCACGAGCGGCCGGCCACTGTTATTGTGTATATTTTTTTTTTTAATTCATCGTAATTTTTTTTTTCTTTTTCTTACCTAGCCTTTCGTAACTTATACATTTATCTGGTTTCGTAGATTTTTATTCCAGATATTGATGCAAGCTTCTTGGTTAATATCGCATACACTTTTTGCTTGTATTACTTGATGAATGAGAAAGTAATTAAATAAAGGACAGAGTAGACCAAAAAGTAAAGAGAATGGATAAAGATTGACTATATAAATGGTAAAATTACAAACCAAAAGAAAAAAGTAGTCTAGGAAGCTACAAATGAGATAAGGAAGCATATGTGATTGTTTTCCATGATGGTAAGTGGATGGATCCAGCAACTGATGGACTATCGTCTGTAAATTTTGCGATGAAAAAATAGTTTTATGGTATAATTATAAATTATTGTTGTGTTTTATAGGAATAAATGTTGATTGCTAGTACATCCAGTTTATATATTATTGGCATTTCTTTAATTAAATATTTTCTTAATATAAATAGCTACTCCTCCGCTTGCTTTAGTCCATATTCTATTTTTATGTGCACATTCGTAAGCTGTAAGTTTATTCTGTTGAATTTTATTAAACATATTATTTGACGTTGAAATTTATGAGTTTAATTTAAAATTAAATTCAAAATAATAACATAATTTAGCAGGAAAATTATATTCTCTTCAGTGTTGTCAGTTTTCCACAAATTATCACATTGTTTATTGTGGTGAACATCTGAGGCATATAGAATAATAATAGAAAATGTTTGGGTTATAATATCATGTCATTACAGACATAACATGAATATTCTCCAACTCTATGCCATCTTCCTTAATTTATCCCTAAATTTTATTACAGTTCCGCAGCCCCCATTAAAACAACGACAAACCTGTTTTCATGACCTCCTCGATGTTTCCAAATGTAATTTTCTCACATAAGTAAACAAGAGATGAGAAAGCTTTTGTTCGTTTCCCTAACTGCCTTGGATAATAATTCCAAAAGAAAACTCGCTGATTCGAATTACCAGGTGTGTGTAAACATTTTTCCTATTAGAGATTTCTTTTATGGATGCTTTAATTTAAACACTTTAAAGTAGACGTAAATTGACCATTTATACAGACGGCAAGTAATAAGTTTTAAAAGAAAGTAACATAAAATAATTTGTAATTCACGGTCATGCCATAATTTTTTTTTACTTTTTTAACTTTTAACACTAGAAGCACCAGCATTTGTGCATACCTAGAAGCACCACCGGCGGTCAAAATGACGGATATTAGAATTTTCTATTGCCAGCCGTTTTTGTATTCTTTTTTATTTGATAAAAACCTATATTGAGTTAATAACTAATAATAAAAGACATATTTAATATATTTAAATAAATTATTTAATTATTTAAGTACAATTTATGCAGTAGCAAAATTTTTCAATTTTGCTTGTACATGACCCATACACAAATTTTTTAAATATATGACAAATTTAAAATGTTTTATTTTTGTTGCAATTCCCTGTTTGACACTGCTTACGTTTATTATTTGGTGGTTTTTTTGTACCTCTTGGATTTGTATCCGTTGATGTTGTCCTGCCCTTAGTCATGTGATCTTCTCGCAATTCTTCTGCTAACTGAAGTAGGAAATCCTGCCTAGATATTTGACTGCCCGTAACTTTCTTATACAGAACCCAAACATTTATTCCTGCCATATCTAAAATATTAAAAAAAACTTGCAACGGCCATCTTCTTGAAGCAGGTTTGGTTGAATACAGTCTAGCCATCTGATCTACAACGTCTACTCCGTATTTTGTCTGGTTGTAGAAGATGATGGTTTCCGGTTTTTTCTTTTTATCTGTGCCCATTTTAATATCATTCGAGTGTAAAGAACTCAGCACTAGAACATTTTTGTTGACTTTTCCCTGGTACGCCGTTAGCGTCAAGTCTTCGTGTTTGAAAATTTTTGTTTTGTACAATTCCATCTTTTCATTTTTTACTGACGGTGGAATATCCTTTCTTGTTCGGTTGATTGTTCCAACAATGCTGGTAGCCTTCTTTCGTAATTCTTTTGCCAACTTTATGAACGTAAAGAAATTATCCGTCGTGACATTTCTTCCTTTATTTATAAATGGTTCCATTAGACGGCTAACAACATATTCCCCCAGAAGTTGATTGGCTGGTCGTTGTTCATCTTTTCCTAGGTAAGGAAATCCGTTCAACAAATATTTGGACTCGACATCAGCTGCAAGCCAGAATTTAATTCCAAACTTATCGGGTTTATTCGCCATGTACTGGGTAAAGCGGCATCTTGCCTTCGTGGAAAAAAGCTCTTCGTCGATAGTTATATTTTCGCCAGGTGTATAACATAATATACAATTCTCTATAAATGGGTTCCATATTCCCAAAGCAAGTGCAAATTTATCTGTTTATAATCGCTCAGACCTGGTATTTCTCATATCAAAACGGATAAAACTCATTATTTGTGTAAATTTATTTCTAGACATCGTCTATTGAAAAAAATTTGGACCCCATGTACCAGACCACAGCATCTTTATGCTAACATTTCGTGCCATATAAGCTCCCCTAGCATACAGTAAGGATATAAATGCTTCGATTTCTTCAATAGAAATTTGCCAATTTTCATCTTTGAGTTTTCTTCTACCTTCAGCAACAGTACATGATTTTATGTTACGGAGTATGCATTCATCAATCAACAACCGCCATGCACTAGCTGCAGAATCTCTAATAATGCTTCTCTTAGCATGAGGGGTTGGTCCAGCAGCTTCCTTTAGAACATTTTGACTGGTACGCCTTCCTAAAATGAACGAGATAAATTAGTATGCAGGTATATACTTATTTATTTATTTATTTAAATAAATGGTACCGTAATAAATAAAGAATGGAACAACAACCAAGAAATAAGAGCGCACATCGGAAAAGCTAGATCCACCTTTAACCAGATGGGGGCCTTCTTCAAGAGCCATAACCTCTCTCTTGGTATAAAAGTAAGGATGCTGCGATGCTACGTATTCTCTGTTCTTTTTTATGGTGTTGAATAGTTAGCCTTGACGAAGATATATGCAGAAAATTGGAAGCATTCGAGCTGTGGCTAAATCGGAGAGCACTTCAAATCCCGTGGACTACTATCAAATCTCTAAAGTTACAATATTTCGAAAACATTGTGCGAAATGAATCTAGATGCGCCCTTCTACAAGCCGTCCTGCAAGGAAAAATATTTGGAAAACGGGGTCCAGGAAGAAGAACATCCTGCAGATAAGTTAAATATTGCCATGATTATCGCCAATATTCGTGACATCAAGAAGAATATGCTCAAAAATATTATACACCTAAGTGAATACATAAATAGAAGCTACTAATATAATATAGTTGCTTACCTGGTGTACTAGCATTGTTGTCAAGTAACTCCCATCCTATGGTATCTATGGAAGAATTCTCTAAATTGCTTCTGCGAATTCCTCTTACCTGGTTGGTAATCATTTCTGAAGATGTATTGAAGTCTGCATTCGAAGTTGAAGCAGAAGCACTGGGCATCACCTCAATCTCAACTTCACCTTTAGAATCACTGCCCGATGAATGTCCTTGATCAACTGTATTAGGTACATACTCGTCAACTTCATTATCGGATACATCTTCATCAGATAACTCTGCTACAGATTCATCTTCTGACAAATTCTGGAGACACTCTAATAGCTCCTGCTGAGTCAAATATCGGCGAGACATGATAACAGCAGAAATAATAAAAATCACAATGTAAAATTAATCAAAATACAGATTGAACATGCAATTGCAAAGAGTATACTCAAACTACATAATAACAAATATTTTCGATGTATTTTATACATAAAATAAGTAAAAACTTCCCAGAAAAGTAGAACAAAAATTAGACTACCTCGTCATTAGGACCGCATTTTTCTAGGTAGACATCAACATAAATATATTCAAAATGTAATTATACTAAGAACCTGTAAAAGAGAAATTATAATCCTCAAGTAAATAATAAAGTCCCAAATTATAAATTTTGTAAAATAAATATGAATGAGTAATACTCTAGACTAATGAGGGTCGAAAATAGAAAGCAGTCAAAATGACTGCTATATGGTAGTTCTATACGTGAGTGAGTCTTTTTATATAATAACTACTTGCCGGTTATACTCTATACCTACACTAATAGTAGAAATACAAGAAAACTACAAACCAGTATTTTTGATACTAATATTAAACAAATGCAATTTACAAATTTTTCAAAGAAAATAAAAAGTACAGTATTTAATAGCTTAACCTTTACCTCTTTTCGCGTGCACTATTCTAACTGTTAGGTTATTTTCTCTTCTTCCTGGCCAGGAGTCAGGACACTCTACGGGTTAAGTTTCCATCAAAGAACCGAAGAAAACAAAACAAAAACTACAAAACAAATCAAAATAATACGAAAACACGTCTTGTCTCTATAACAGCAACAAAGCAACAATAACCACACAACGGAAAGCTACACGACGTTCCCGCACGATCTCTGCGCTGCGAATGGAAGCTCTACCCTGAGCGGATCTACCTGGTTTTATTGCAAACTTTGAGACTTACCTGGTTTTGAAACCAACCTTGAGTTTAGCTAATGAATTCGAATAGAATGTACATTGTTTTAAACATTATTACTTGGCACCCGTATAGATCCCTATTTTTTGACTCAATAAAAATAACATAAAAATAAAATCTAAAAAGAATGGATGCACCTGGTTTTGAAACTCAAAGCAGAATTCGAACATAACATTATGAACTGTTGCTTATTTATTTGTATTAGCAATACCTAAATCGAAAAATAGAAAACAGCGAGGCGAGTTCTAGATTGACCATATACAGTGATGAGTGTCTTACCACCCGGCTTTTTAACGTAAGAGATAGAAAACACAGTTACCTTCTAAAATAAAAAGAGATAAAACTCGTAGAGGTGAGAAATAATCGATAGAAACCTATAATTTACATTACATTACATTACCACTATCGATAGTCTCACACCTTTAGACTGTCACTAAATAATTATAAAAGTCTGGTGGATCAGAGTTCAAGGCACGATGTTCTCATCCAGGCGCTCAGGGTTCGAATCCAACATGGAGGTTTTACTTTTTTAAAAATTAAAATTTGAAATTATGCAGATATTATATCGTTTTGCTTTAAATCACTAAACATTTATTTTATTCTTCATTTGAAGTGTTTATAGTAAAACATGAAAATCTTATTGAAAAAACAATGTACTTTTGAAAATAAAGTAAAAATTCTTCAAACATAAAAGAACGTTCTAAATAAATGTACTTACAAAAAATTCTAATGAAATGTATTTACAAAAAATGTTCGAATAAGCTTCCATTAGCAGCAGAACAATTACCCAATCTATTATAAAAGTTTCGTCTAACATTAGTTAATGTTTCTGGACTAATACCTCTCATTGAATCAAGAGATCTTTTCTCTTAATTTTTGGAGAGAATTAGGCCTATCGTTTTCAATTCCATATAGTTTGGACTTGATATATCCCCACATAAAAAAATCACAAATTGCAAGATCAGGTGATCTTGCAGGCCAAAAAATATCTCCGTGACCACTAATCAATCGATTAGGAAAAGTAGCACTGAGATATTCACTGACGATGCGAGAATTATGTGCCGAACAAACATCGTGTTGAAACCATATGAAATCGAAAGGTATTGGTAAATTACGAAGGGCTGGGACAATTTGATTTTGCAGAAGTTCCAAGTATTTCCGCCCAGTCAACATACCGTCTATAAAAAATGGACCAATGACATGATTCCCTATTATGCCTCCCCAAACATTTACTTTTCGAGGACGCTGGGTACGAGCAACATAAATCTGACGAGGATTTCCTCGAGACCAATACCGAGCATTCATTGAATTGTGACGTCCATGCAATGAAAACGTACATTCATCGGTGAACAAAACGTTCTATAAAAGATGTACATCTTGATATGACATTTCCATTGCAGTTTGACAAAATTCTAAACGTTTATATTAATCCCCAGGGAATTGATCGTTGGATTTATGAAGTTTATAGGGACGGTATCCATGTCTTTTCAAAATTTTACCTACTCTAAATCTTAAAATTTCATATTGTTCTCCGAGACGAGATGTTGATTGGGTAGGATTTTGCTCAATACTTGCACAAATCAAAGTGTTCCTTAGTTCCAAATCTGGATTTACCTCCTTTCGTCTACGAACTCCTCTTGGAGCGAACACTGATCCATAAGTAAAAAAAAAATACGGATAATAGACTGAATTGTTGATTGTGCTGGAGCCGGCCTATTTGGAAACATATTTACAAATTGTTGTCTAATCATGTTGTCTGATAATCCATTTACACCAGACAACAATTTGCACTTTTTTCTCGACCGTTAAAACCATTTTTACGAATTGTTTTTTCAATAAAAAGTTTCTGTTTACCGTGCAAAAACACTTCTCGATATGTTATTATTTGATGGCTGAAGGCTTGATGATTTTTTTAGCTGTAAAGCAGGCAGATGTTCGCGCGCATCCATTCCAATGTTGTCAATCGTTTTGAAAATCATTACCTGTACAGAGGAATTGATATTATCACTGAGAATTTAGTGATGGATTTGACATTAAACAGTCTTCACCGGATTATTTTGCATTCACAACTGAAGACTGTAAAACTGGAATTGAATTTGAATAATTTGTATTTCTATTTTATAACATTGGAATAAGAATAAATTGTAAATAATGAGTTTTTCGAAAACTTGTTACCTAATATGTATCATATTTTCTATTATTTTTTGATTAAGTAAAACAAAAATTTTATCCTTGGTGTGATTTGAACCCCAACCTTCTTGTCAATAGACCACGTCTCTAACTATTTCACCAATTCCACACACAATAATTGTTTTCAGACAAAACATACCTACCTTTAGTTTAGTAAAATATTTCAGTTGAGTTATTTTTATTATTAACTAACTTAAAGATTTATAATTTAAAATCGCTACTAATTATTGTTTTTTACTATAATATATCTTAATTTATTTAACCATTTTTTCTAACATCAGAAATTAATAAAATAAAATATGATCGAGGTCATCCCTATAATTATGACTGAAGTCAAATAGCCACGTCTAAAACTAGTTTATCTCGTACTATCTCACAACTTAATCTATCTTCTATCGTTTCCGCTATTTTGCCGGGTGGTAAGACACTCATCACTGTATATTAATCCTTTCTTTCTGATGTCCACGTATTTTATATAGAGGCCATCGTATGTACAGAAAGCAACAAAGATTTAATTTTAAAATCTAAAAATGGCAGATTTCGGGATTTAAACATGCACTATTATTAAAAAAAGAATTTATTTTGTTTGACTGTCCCACATTATTTAACCAGATTATTATTATCACTAACATTGCTTTTAGTGTTCAAACATATGTATCTCTAAATGTTGTAGGTAGATTTACAGTATTATAAAAAACGAGAATAAAACGCTTCATTTCACCAGATTACAAACATTATATCTAATAGTCTTTCACGGTTTACGGTTTTTCACATTTGGTAAAAATAATGGAATTTTGTATTCCGTTTTTATATCTTCGAGGAGCAACGTAAACATAAAATTTTAATATTCCATAAAAAAGGATCGTCTTCCACTAGTCCTACGTTTATAATTGACGTATGTTTATGGATCCCCATTCAGTAATCTTCTTTTTATTTTTAGATTGCTTTATCTTACTCCTGTCTGTTCTCTCGAGAATGATCGAAAATTAAAATTTATGTATTTGTGTATGATGGCATATTGTCTGTGACTTTTTTATTTTTATGGGTATATTAGTATATAAACATAGGCAAATTTAAAGGAATGGAATAAATTAATATATTATTTTTATTGGAAATAAACCACAATTTTACTTTAAAAAAAGTTTATTTTGGCTTTTCAATTTTCAATTCGGAAATATTTCTTAAAATACAAAATATTGATAAATAAAAAAAGTTATTGTTACATGGTAAAAACATTCTTCCAATAATTTTTTTTTATCTGACTCATTTACATTGATAATTGAACTATGTATTATAAATTTTAAGTAAATCATGAAGAAAAAATCAGAAAAAAACCTCTTCCTACTATAGCAACAAGTATTTGGTCTTGAATTTGGTTTACTCGCAATATTAACACCAAGCTCTTATTTTTATAGTGTATGTTATTTTAATATACAAATTAATGACATATGCTCGATATGTTATGACTTTTTAATAGTGGAAGTTCCTTTCTATTGATTTCTTCTTTTAATATGGGTAACAGCATCGTACTGCATGCTGCCGCGTATTTTGATATGCAGTTGATTTTATTTAACATAATTAAATCCGCTTTTTCTCTTTTTAAAATCTGTTTTTTTTTTCAGGACTATATTTGAGTTTTTTTTTCATTTAACTTTGTGTTTATTTTCCCATGCGTGTTTATATATTTGAGATCTTTTAAATTTTTTTGATGTAAAGTGAATATTCACTTATTCTAACATTTAATGGCCGTAATGTTTCATCTAAATAGAAATTTTAGCATTCACAAGGTATTTCACGAATACAATTTTTTGTTCTTTTTTGTTAATTGTTAGATTTAGTTTTAGATAAAATAAATCTGAATATGTCTGTTGTTTTGAATGTTGTTGAAGTGTTGATTTTGTTTGCTCTCTTTTTCCGATATTCCTTTTATGTATGGTATTGTTATTTTGCTCTTATTTCGTGTCAATCTTATAGGATCCCTTTCTAAGTTGTTCTGATTATCTCGTTTTATTCTTGAAATCTTCCATATTTATAAACCGCAAAGGATAAACGGATCATCAATAAAACAGAAGTTAACAATTGTTTGTCCTCTAGAAACAATTTAAAGGTAATTTTGGCTCTATCATATGAAAATTTAATGATTTCCTTACCTACCCCTAAAATAACTCTGAACCATAAAAGGTATTGAAATCTATTAGAAAATTAAAAGTAATTTATTATTAAACGCCAAATTATTAATTAGCTTTTTATTATAGCTCAGGGTTCTTATTCTTTAACTAGAGTTCAATGCTAACGTATGAATAGACAAAAATAAATAAATTTCAAGTGATTTCGTTTACCACAATTAAATATAATGGTAAAATCCTTGATATCCCATTGAAATGTTCTTATCTTAAAAAAATTAAATTGCGCAGTAGCCACACTCTTTCCTTTGGCTTAGTTTGTATTTATAATGAATACTGAAAAAACTTAAACTACAATTTCTCCCAATCAGTATTCATAGAGCTAGATTAGAATATATAAAACGGTGATTAGACCGGTGATCATGTATGGGTGTGAGACGTGAACCCTGACCAAAGAAACTGAAAGAAAACTTAGATGTTTTGAGAGGAAAATCCTCAGAAGAATCTTTGGGCCTTATCACGACATTAATAGCAACCAATACCGAATGAGAACAAATGCTGAGGTCAAGCAGATGTATGGAGCGAGCGATATAGTCCAAGAGATTAAATCCCAACGTCTTAGATAGGCTGGCCATGTCCATAGACTCCCTAATAACAACCTTGTCAAATTAATATGGGAGGAAGCACCAACCGTACTTTAAATCTAATACTATGTACCTAGTATAAATTAAATTAATTATAAATAGTCTAAATTAAATAAAAATAAACAAAACTTCACTATGTAAGTCCATAATAAATTGATTTACTTTTAAAATACATAAAAAAACCATATGCAATAATAATTCATTTCTCTAGATGTAGAAATAACAATTTTTTAAAATTTTGGCTTATTTTCTTTTTAACCCTCTTCTAACCTAGAGCTAAGATTCATACTATTACAGGAATTAATATTAAACTCAACAGTCCTCCAGATTGAACCGCGTCGATTATCATTGTGCGCCGAGCTTTCAACATCCTCTTCGATGTCTTCTTCAAGGCTTCCGAGGTCTCAGTCTCTCGAGGCCCTAGACACTAACACACTACTCAGATCAATACATTATTGGCATTGAGAATAGAGGACGAAACATTTATACCGTTAATAGTGGTGTGGTTTGGGTGTCTATTGCCGGGGGATTGGCGCGGGGGTTGGTGCGAACATTTCTAACAGTAGGTTTTTAATTGACGGTGGAGTGGACGGTATTTTCTTTATGAGAGTTCTCTAAGTTAAAGGTAACCGAATGCCGTCATCTCTTTTATTGTGACAATTTGACCTTTTTCAATTTCTATGGCTTGGATTATTGAAGTAGATGGGGGCTATGGTTTTAGAGTTTTCAAAATCAATAAACCAATCTATAAACCGAGAATTATCCCAAAAGTCATAGAAAAATGAAAAATTTTCTCAATAAAAGAGATGACGGGATACGGTTACTTTCGATTTGGAGACCTCTTATAAAGAAATTACTGTCCACTCCCCTGCGCCAATCCCCGCGCCAATCCCCACGCTAGCCCCCACGTTAACCTCCACCCAAGCCACGTCACCATCGCTGGTATAAATGGCCCGTTCTCTATTTCCAGCACCAATAATGCACCAGTTGAACGAAAGCTCGCTCAAAATCCGAAAGACTGTTGAGTTTAGTATTAATTCCTGTAAGAGTATTTATTAGTCTTAGCTCTAGTTTTCATTTTACTTACCGCGGAAACCTTTCAGAACTTTATATATATATATATATATATATATATATATATATATATATATATATATATATATATATATATTGATACGATTGGGGTTTATAGAAAATAATTTATAAGTTATAAACTACATAATATTAGATATAAAAAAGTATTTGATTATTTTAAATAAGTTATATACTAGAGAATTTTATAAAAATATATTTATGTGAGGGCATTTTAAGAAATTAGCATATAATAATTGTAAAAAGTTGTATTTTAATGTTGTAAATAGATTTAAGTGAGCCATGTGACTAGGCAACCAACTATACAGTGAGTAATTGACAGATAGAAATTAATCATAATACGAATATAAGTGGGGTTATAATAATATATTGTTTGAATTGTGTATTTTATTAAATTAGAGTGTTAGTTACTAATTTGAATGTTTATTCTGATCTGAAAAGCCTAAATGTCAACAAAATTATCAATGGAACATTAACGAATTCTCCAGAGTGCATATTGTGACCATTGTTTACGGTCGAACATTCTCGAAATAATGATTATGGCGGTGGATCGAACAGATATTTTTTTCGAGAACATCTATATGGAAGTAATGGAACAAATTGGAACATGATCTCTTACCAGATGGTTCTGGAATATCCAAAAGATATAAATACCCGTGATTTGGATTCAAGATAAAAGTTTTTAGTCAGAAGTCAAGCAGTTTATTATGAAAGTTAGTAGATTAGTTAGTGAAGTCAATTGTTCACAGTTTTAGTAAGTCAGTCAAGCAGTTTAATAAGAAATATGAAAATTAGTTGGAGATAGTCCAATTGTTTAATATAGTGAGTTAAATGAAGATTAAAAATTATGCATATATTTAATGCACATTTATAATTATACACAAATAATTATTGAAGATTATAAAAGTATATTAGAAGAATATTGGATGGACATTGGAAGGAATTAAAATTATATTATGATTGGAGATTAGTATAAATCAACTTATAATAATTGGATATTGGTATATTGAAAAGAAGAATAAATATAAATGGTGTTTGCTGGTTTGCTTGGTGGTGTAGAAATGCTGGTGAAGAAAACTATATCTTAAATTGGTAGAAGCTGATAATTGGAAAAAGTAATTTCAAAAGTACAAAATTTTGTTAATATAATTTAGTTAATGTCATAACAATTTCAATTTTGAAGATAGTTTGTTTAAATTTTACATTGTCTATAGAATTTAATTAGTTTTATAAGAGTATCAATTTAAAGATAGTTTATTTTAAATTTACATTGGCTAGGTTAGATATATATGTGTGTTTCATAATAGTTATAATAAAGATAATTTAAAAAAGTACTTACAAACTAATTCTTTGAGAACCGCGATAAAAACCCTATATTATTAAAAATACTCATTGCTCATCATTCAAACAAAAAACACATCATAACAATTTGGCACCCAACGCGGTGGCTCTCTATTTAAAAGAATTAGTTTTGAAAGATAAGTGCTCTCATATAATTAAATTAATTTTCATTAGAAAATAAAAATTATAGATTTTAATTTTAATTATATTTGAACAAGTAAAGTCTCAAAATGTCTCAAGGAAAGAAAGGTACAAGAAGCAAAAAGAATGAAGAAGATGTGAAAGTAGAAACACAACCTATACAAGAGGAGAGTTTAGTTCAAGTTCCACAAGATACTGCAGAAATGAATCCAGAAAGAGAGGAAAATGTCAATATGGCAGCTTTGATGTCATTAATGATGCAGATGAACAAGACAATGGAAGAGAATTCAAAAGAAATCAAAGAAGACATGAAAAAAATGGAACAGAAAATGGAAGAGAATACGAAAAAATTGGAAGAGAATTCAAAAGAAGTCAAAGAAGACATGAAAAAAATGGAACAGAAATTGGAAGAGAATTATAGAAAATTAGAAAAGAAAATAGAAGATAATAATAATAAAATTGTAAAACAAATGGATAAAAAACTTGAAGCTGCAGAGAAAAAAGTAGCAAATGAAATAAAAAGTATACGGAATGACTACAAGAAAAGGATAGACAATGAGAGGACAGAAGTAAAGAGGATTATTCAAGATAATAAGATAGATATAGAACAGAAAATAGAGTTACAGAAATGTAACTTGGAAGTAAAAATTAACGAAGACAGGAGAAACACAGAAGAAAAATTAGACGATATACAACAAAATATCCAAATAAATTGTAATCAAATAAGAAATGTGGAACAGAGAATAGATGATATTTCACAAATGAGAGACATAGGGAGACCTTACTTAAATTTAACAAATGAGACTGGGATTAAATTCTCTGGTAATATAAAAAATTTGCATCCTAGAGTATACATAAATAGTTTAAAACATAAATTAAGATTTGTGAATAATATTAATGATATTAAAGATTATATTAGAATGACATTAAATGACAATGCAGCAACTTGGTTTGCTAGTATTGAGAATGATTTAGATAATTTTCAAACATTTGAAAATAAATTTTTAAATTATTATTGGGGTGAATTAGAGCAAGCCAAGTTTAGAGAAATTCTATATTTTGGAAAGTATAATCAAAATTTAAAATCAAATATGGTAGATTATGCATTGAAATTGATAACAGTTGCAAAATATTTAGAACCACCACTTAGAGAGGATGAAACAGTCTTAAATGTATCTAGACATTTTGATGCTGATGTTGTGCAAACCGTAACTGTACAAAATATTCAAACAATAGATAGTTTTATTAATTTTATTCAAAGAATACAAAGAGGCAATATGACAAGTAATAATAACAACAGAAAAAACAATAATAACTTTCAATATAATAAAAATGATAATCAACAATATAGACAATCATATAACAATAATACTAGGTATGGTGATAGTTTACAAAATTTTAATAATAATAACAGTAATCCAAATAGACAGAACTTTAATAATAATACTAGTTATAATAGACAAAATTTTAATAATAATACTAATTATAATAGACAACATTTTAATAACAGTACTAATAATAATAGACAAGATTTTAATAATAGAAAAAATACAGAGCGACCTAACTATAACAGACAGGTAAATTGTGTTCGAAGGAATAGAAGCTGCGAAGGCAGGGAACGAAGTAGTACAAGGCAGGAAAATGTGAGTAGAAGTCATAGTAGGGAAAGACATAGGACATCAGATCCAAGTGGTCAGATACAATCTGACAATTCTAATAATCAAAATTTTGTGCAGTAAACTTTCTGAATTACAAGTTAGGCCATTGCTATTATGAAAAACCTTCTGAATTTATTTCTTTAGATGAGGATAAAATTATTGACTCTATTAATTTAATTTATATAAATGCTTTGGCCAAAAATAAAATGATTAAAATTATGATAGATACTGGTTCAGAAAGTACTTTAGTCTCGGAGAATTTTATTTTTAATACATTAAAACTATCAGATATAATAAAGATTCCAAAAATTAAAATTGTTGGTGCAAATAATAAGAAGTTGGGTGAAATTGATAAACTAGCCAATTTTAAAATTAATATTCTTAATAAAGAAATTAATATGCAAGGATTTATTGTCAAGGATTTATGTGTTGATATATTAATGGGAAATGATGAATTGGAAAAGAAGAAAGTAAAGATAGATTTTGAAGAAAAAATGGTAACTTTGGAAGGGCAAATAATTAAATTTATGCAGAAAGATGAGGTGGAAGAAGGAATAAGAGTTGATAGGATATTATTAAAAGAAAATAATGATGTTTATGAAGAAGAAATGTATTTTGATGATAGGGAAATGTCCCAAAAGAATGTAAAGAATAATTATTGTAGTGAATATTTAAGGAATGGAAATTTTAAGCAGATGGATGCCTACGAGGCGGAGTGCGTAAAATTGGAAGCAAGGAATAATGAGTACATAATGAAGAATAATGTTATTTGTAAAGAAGAAGATATGATGAAAGTTGTAAATTGCCCTGAAAAACATAAATCAATAATCGTTTCCATATTGCAGCAACACAAGGGACTTGTCAATAAAGAAAATAGAATTGCACAAAATTATATCCATAGTATAAAAGTTAAAGAAGAAAAAGATTTTAAAACAAAATCATACCCAATACCATATAAATACAGAGAAGAAGTAAACAAAACAATTAATAATATGTTAGAAGATGGAATCATTGAGAAGGCAGACACACGTTTTATTAACCCCATAGTAGTAGTACGAAAAAGATCAGGTGAAATCAGGTTATGTTTGGATGCAAGGAATATTAACAAGATTACTGAAAAGCAATTTGAAGCACCAATGAGTATAGATGGAATACTAGGAAGAATTACAGGAATGTCATTTTTCACTAAAATCGATTTACAGCATAGTTTCTGGTTAATACCTCTAGAAAGAAAAAGTAGACAGTATACAGGATTTCAGATAGATGGAGTAGTATATCAATTCAAAGTAGTACCATTTGGACTTCAATCATCTTGCAGTGCTCTATGTAGATGTCTTCATGATATTTTGGATCAATATGAACATTTTGTAATTCACTACATTGATGATATATTAATTTTTTCTAAAACGGCTGAAGATCATGAGAAACACCTAAAAATTATAATAAATAGATTAGACAAAGTTGGACTAAAAATAAATCAAGAAAAATGTACATTTTTTCAAAAAGTAGTGATATATCTAGGTTATAAACTTAACACTAACAGCTTACTGATATATCCATTTTATTCAATAGACTTGATTTGTTAAATGGTAGATGGTAGATTTCATTATTTTGAATCAATTTGACATCATACTTGTTGAATTTTGTATATATGGAAATTAATTTGTACCCTAAAAATCATAATTTGGGGTTAGACACAAAATTGATACTATAATTGCTATAAAAATGTCTTTCTAATATAATAAAGTAAAAAAAAAACTTACCAATTTATATTGATGAAAGTTATTTTGAATGGAAATAATTCCTAGATTTTGTCTATAAACAAACAGAACACCATATCGATTATATTTTTAATTAAGGTTATATTTTATTCTCTGATATCGCATCCATTGCCCCATTTGACATGACAGTTTGACCATAGAATAGCCGAACTGTGCTCCGTTGTTCTCTGCTTTGACATAGACAGCGAACAGGGATGTATTTAACACATTTTAAATAAAAAAAAATTGATTTATTAAATTTAATAAGGTATGAGAAAATTAATATTTAAAAAAATAATAAGTAAATTATTTATTTTAAATATTATTTTGGGGTATTGATACGATTGGGGTTTATAGAAAATAATTTATAAGTTATATACTACATAATATTAGATATAAAAAAGTATTTGATTATTTTAAATAAGTTATATACTAGAGAATTTTATAAAAATATATTTATGTGAGGGCATTTTAAGAAATTAGCATATAATAATTGTAAAAAGTTGTATTTTAATGTTGTAAATAGATTTAAGTGAGCCATGTGACTAGGCAACCAACTATACAGTGAGTAATTGACAGATAGAAATTAATCATAATACGAATATAAGTGGGGTTATAATAATATATTGTTTGAATTGTGTATTTTATTAAATTAGAGTGTTAGTTACTAATTTGAATGTTTATTCTGATCTGAAAAGCCTAAATCTCAACAAAATTATCAATGGAACATTAACGAATTCTCCAGAGTGCATAGTGTGACCATTGTTTACGGTCGAACATTCTCGAAATAATGATTATGGCGGTGGATCGAACAGATATTTTTTTCGAGAACATCTATATGGAAGTAATGGAACAAATTGGAACATGATCTCTTACCAGATGGTTCTGGAATATCCAAAAGATATAAATACCCGTGATTTGGATTCAAGATAAAAGTTTTTAGTCAGAAGTCAAGCAGTTTATTATGAAAGTTAGTAGATTAGTTAGTGAAGTCAATTGTTCACAGTTTTAGTAAGTCAGTCAAGAAGTTTAATAAGAAATATGAAAATTAGTTGGAGATAGTCCAATTGTTTAATATAGTGAGTTAAATGAAGATTAAAAATTATGCATATATTTAATGCACATTTATAATTATACACAAATAATTATTGAAGATTATAAAAGTATATTAGAAGAATATTGGATGGACATTGGAAGGAATTAAAATTATATTATGATTGGAGATTAGTATAAATCAACTTATAATAATTGGATATTGGTATATTGAAAAGAAGAATAAACATAAATGGTGTTTGCTGGTTTGCTTGGTGGTGTAGAAATGCTGGTGAAGAAAACTATATCTTAAATTGGTAGAAGCTGATAATTGGAAAAAGTAATTTCACAAAAACAAGGATAACCGAAGTACGAAGACATTTAGTGATGATTAGAATCTATATAGTGGAAAACATTTCATTTAGGCATTCAGTGAAAGAAAGGTACAAAATTTTGTTAATATAATTTAGTTAATGTCATAACAATTTCAATTTTGAAGATAGTTTGTTTAAATTTTACATTGTCTATAGAATTTAATTAGTTTTATAAGAGTATCAATTTAAAGATAGTTTATTTTAAATTTACATTGGCTAGGTTAGATATATATGTCTGTTTCATAATAGTTATAATAAAGATAATTTAAAAAAGTACTTACAAACTAATTCTTTGAGAACCGCGATAAAAACCCTATATTATTAAAAATACTCATTGCTCATCATTCAAACAAAAAACACATCATAACAATATATATATATATATATATATATATATATATATATATATATATATACAAAAATTTTTCGTAACAACGGAATTTCTTAACAAATTAAAAAAAAAACTGATTTACAGCAGTAATTTCTATGACGGTCCCGTCCATAATTCTAACAACAAATCAATCAAATATAAAAAACTCCCCTTTATTAATGGTCGTACTCCTTCTGTCATATCGACATTAAAAAATGTTCCTAATGTTAGTATAGCTAAATATAATACCATGAACAGCAAACAACTATTTTCAAGAATCAAAGACCCAGTACTTTATACCTTATGAATATTCAAAATAGCATTCACCTTAATAACAATTAACCGTAATAATGAATCAAAAAAATATCATTCTTCTAACGTTTCTTTTATTGTTATTTTTATTTTTACATGTTACAAGTAATTTTATTTTTTTTATCGTATTGCTGTAACTAACTTGCTTAAGACAATTTACTCTTGACATTCACTACATACCTCAATGTCAGTTTTTATTTGTGAAATATTTTAATTTCTGTAAGTGTTTTTTTTTCAATGTATTTTTACGCCTTTTTTGTATTGGTGAACTTGTTTTACAGTGTACTCCTGATGAAGCTATCAAATAAATAGCGAAATATTGAGTTTCTTAGAAAAAACAAAGGTTTTTTATTAGAGACCATATATATATATATATATATATATATATATATATATATATATATATATATATATATATATATATATATATATATATATCCAATCTACCAATGTAAATGGGTCCTACAGCCTCTGCCGCATCTCACATTTTGATCTCCACGTCTTTCGGTCGGTCTATTTTTTCTTGTTTATGGTAATATCCTTATTTTTCTAATTCCTTCTCTTCGTTCTAATGCTGGTCTTCCTCTCCTTATTTTTTATGAAACACAGTTTGAGGTTTGTTTTGACCATCGTCTTCCCTTCGCATTATATTCTCGTACCATAAAAGTAGTTTGGATTACATTGTAGTATCAATAGAGTGTTATAACGTTATTTCTCTTACGTCATCAGACATTCTGGCTAATACAAACTTCTACCCGTCCGGCCAACGAAGGTGTCCTACTATTTCACACTTTAAGTGGTAGCTACAAAAAGTGCCATCTACTTTGATAGCCATGAAGAAAAACGATTTACTACCATCGCTTTCTATCTATGTGAGCTATACGAAATCTTTAAAAGGTTTACAGATTTCAACAAAAGCTTTGCTATCGTTTTGATGAATTAAAACGCTAAATATATGGCAAATATACGTAGCTATTTTTATTACTATCGCTATTTCAGCACGTTTGTCGAACCCTATTAGTACGGTCGGCAGAGAGTTAAAACCTAAAAATCATACTAACAAGCTGAGTTTTGCAGAGCATTTTAAGTTTGGGACCCCAAAGATGCCAAAAAGTTTACCACTTTTACCCCCGGGCTTCCCCCTAAAACTCCCCTCGCAGTGGGGTAAAAACGCAAAAAAATCGATTTATTAAGAGTCTATACACCGTAGAAAATATTCTTTCAAATAAAAAATGTGGCTGAAATAAGTTTAAATAAGAATATTTATTAGCTTTTTTTGTGTAGAATAAACCGTTCTCTTAAAAACAACGCTTGAAGCGACCGTCGGTTTTTTCATGTCAGTTACGCACGCGGAATTAATGTTCAATAAAATTTGTATCCGCTCGACGGTAAAAATTCGATATCTTTTGATTAAAATGTCCTATTGACAACACTCTGTTATCGAGTGCCATAATCTGTCGACTAGTACGAACTTCGATGCGCATCGCCCCGCCTCGAATTTTCCCATTGGCTCTTGACCTGAAAATCCCTATTTATCGCTCGAACAGCGGATATAAATATTGGCGATTTTCAGGTCAGCCAAGTCAGTCCCTCACGGGCTCTCCGAGAGCTTAGTGCTCTTGCGGCTATGCTTCCTGTATTTTTCCATACTACATGGCTGAGAGTTATTATTTAACTACAAATTTGGTATTATTATTTCGACAATCCTTTGTCATGTAAGAAAATATCTTGTCTTTCTCAAGACAAGCCATCGGAAGATTACAACCAGGTGTTTCATTTTCGACAAAGAATTTGTCATGTAAGAAATATCTTGCCTTTTTCAAGGCAAGACACCAAAGACAGAAATATTTTCAAGTCCATACCCTGAAAATGGACCTAAGTAGAGGAGCTCTTGATGTTTACTCTGAAGCCCTCTACAGAACATCCGGGGATATCAGAATTTGTTCCCCGAGGTGACAACTCGCGGAGGAGCAACTATGCGTTTTAAAGGTAAAGAGTGCAGCTTTCGTGTGCAGTTTTTATAAAGGTGTTAAATAAATTAACGTGGCGCGATTTTTTAGCGTTTATTTATTTAACACCTGTATAAAATCTAAGTTTATTTGCGGTAAAATACAAAAAACTGCATACGAAAGCTGAACTATTTGCCTTTAAAACGCATCTTAATTTTTGTCGATAGGTCACTTAAATAAAAAAATATCGAATTTTTACCGTCGAGCTAATACACATTTTACTGAACATTGATTTCGCGTGCGTAACTGACATGCAAAATTGACGGACGCTTATTTCTAAGAAAACGGTTCATTCTACACAAAAAATGCTTATAAACATTTTTGTTTAAAATTATCGTAGCTACATTTTTTATTTAAAACGTTTTTTTCTACGGTGTACAGATTTTTGGTAAATTGATTATATTGTGTTTTTACCACACTGCGAGCGGAGTTTTAGGAAAGCCCGGGAATAAAAGAGGTTAACTTTTTAGCATCTTTTTTGGGGTCCCAAAATTAATATTTTCAGCAAAATTTAGCTTGTTCGTATAATTTTTAGAGGTTCAGCGGCATTTTTGTCTCTGGCGACTGGAGTATGTTAGATACATAGCTCCACATTCAATTTAACATATCACAAAACCAATTCATCTTTTTTTAATTTTTACCTTTAACCTCGGCCCATACTAATTCAATTAGAGTTAACTCGCAATGATACGGTGGTAGGCGAAGTATTTCAATTCCTCGTTTTTTGGCTATCTTCTCAACTGCATTATATTTTATAATTTTGTTTATTAATTTTAACAAACTCTAATAATTCTGCTTTTGTCATTGTATCGTCAAAGATTAAATTCTTAGAAGTTAACCACATTGCAATTTCATGTTTCCTCCATTGAGTAGTTGGTAAACGTTCAACTAATCTAGAGTGGTAATTTGCATTGTCCATCACAACAACTGAATTTTTAGGTATGAATTCAATCATCTGATCAAAATATTCTTTAAACACGTCTCCGATCATCTGTTCGTGATAATCACTGGTCTTTTTTGATTCATACAAAAGTAAACCCTCCTTAAGAAATCCATTCATACTACCTATGCGGGTAATAATTAATCGTCGACCTTTACCTGTTGGTTCCTTGAAACCAGTTGAATATCATTCCAGAAATGCTTGTCGACATGTTTTTATAGTTTTGTTTTTTCAAACTCTCCCTACAGTATGCCCTTCATTCTTATTTTATGTCCTCATTTTTTTTTTTTTTTTTTGAGGTAGTCTCGTCTCCAACACACAATTTCTTCGAAATCGATAAGCATTGACTGTCTGCCAAAATTTTCATACTTAAAGTTTAACTCATGCAAAACTTTCCAAACTTTGTTTCTACTTATTGTGGGTAAATCGGGATCATCGGTAATGGCTTGTAAAACTGTATCTAAAGTTGGTATTTGTTTGTTAAAAAAAATGAGTGGACCATTCTACGAATTGTATTTTTGAAAAATTCATCATCATTCAGTTTCGACAATTTTGGTCTTCCTGTTCCTGGGTTTGGATGGGGTTATACCAGCTGATTTTTCCTTATTTAAAATGTTATATACAGTTGATTTTGAATATCCCATTACTTTAGATAAAATTTCAACTATAGGTACCATCAACAGTATTGGAAGGATTGTGTTGCTTAAAATAATTGTAGACATTGAGGATAACACCCCTTTCGGTAAGTGATAAATGATTCAACTTTATTTTTTTAACTGGTGTATAATCACACGTTAATTCCATATTCTAAAAACTCACCATTCACTCTTCCAAAAAACAACTGTATCAGATCTCTTCACTCGCTTATAATCGACTGAAAAAAAAAATATTCCGATCTTCATGAATGACTATTATATTAATCATTGGTTTTCCAAACAAAATCGAAATTTATACTATTTAAAATAGCGTTCACATTTATCGGAAACCATCCTTCGCTAATCGACTATTTCTTTTTAAACTATTGTTACGATAAATATTATGACGCATAAAACTGTAAATATATTATTTCTAATTCTATTCTAGTAATTTCGGCGCTCAGCTGAAAGACCTGTTTGACAACTTGAATTTTCAAGAGGGTCGCCGTCCGAAATCGAAGGGATTCTGGAATAACTGTTATTTATATTTAAGGAGGGAATTTTGTTGGAAACAGTTCGCGCCGAGTTTCGAATTGTAACGCGTATTGTAATAAATATAAAATTATATAATTATTAGTGTGAAATAAATTAGTTATATTGTACAAATAAAGACTTTAAATAAACTTGTAAGTGTTATAAATGTAGAACCTTTAAAATAAATAAAGACAATAAATTAGATTAATAAAAATACTACACTATCAAAAGACCATTAACTAAATACCTATTTATTTCAAGAGTTTCTTTATCTCTTGTTATTTAATGGATCATTATCATAACGACAAAAATATAAGTAAGGTTACTAAAATAAACAGATTTATATAAATATAATATGCTTTGAAAATGGTTTAAATATCTAATAAACTGAAACAAATAATGTAATTCCCTTAAAGTACGTGTATAGCCACCTGAATAATCCCTAGCCTACTGTTCTAACAATAGTAGGTAACTAAACTTTACGATAGTTCATGTGATGTGGAAAAATTTCTATCTAAATAGTCAAACCCAACGTAAAATAAGCTAAAATATTGACGTTTTACGAAAAACACACGTACTAAAATATACTTAACAATTTAGTTTTTTTTTTCTGAGAATTTACTCCAGCTTATTTTTCAAATATACTATACCGTTCAATTTTAACTAAGTATTAAAACTTCCATTACTGGAAACAACATCTTTAGGAGGTCGAAAGTCACGATAATTTTAAAACGAGTACTGCAGGAAAAGGTTTAGCGATTCCGCAGAGTATGTCACATTAATAAAATCTCTCGCCGTTTACGTCTACAGTTTTCCGAATCGAGTGAGCCGCATGTATGCGTCATTAGCCGGCTGACGTAATGTCCGGTCAGTTAGTTGGGCGCACAAACTCGGGATACTACTTCCGGTATAGCAGCGTTTGTCATTTGTCCTTGTGACAACCGGCACTCATTTCATGGATATGGAATTAATTTATCGTCCACTGTGTTGCCAGTTACTCGCCGCATCGTTCTACGAGTTTACAATAGCCAAGACTTTGTTCCTATTTTATGACAAAATTTAAAGGGAGCGAACAAGAGAGAGAACATCGATGACACTTTTGGCTGAATTAACACCTCATATTTTATGATAAGGTTTTTGGTCCAGACACTATGGATTTATTTCCGTACAATATGAATATTAATTATGTTTCGGACGTTTTTTTTTTGCTGGTGGGTCTAAAGAGGACTTTTTAGAGTGCCAGGGTACAGAGAACCTCGGCACTTTTGTTAAAATGGCTTTAGTTTAATTGGCTAAAGCTTTGAAAGGAGGTAGCTTTGGTTTTGGTATGGTAAAGAAACTTAGTTCAGGTGGTTAAGAATAAAAAAGATATGACTAATAGAAAGGTAGCAGATCAATCTAAAAATAGAGAGATAACAATTAGATAACGAAATATAAGCTTGACAAAAGAGAAAAAATACTAGATTCTAGAAACTGCAAAACTTAGGGCGTCAATAAGTTTTGACGTAAGAATTATAAACGACTTAAGGAGGGCGCGCATTAGATAAGCTCAGATCAGTTGGCTCGGAACGGTACGATCAGATCTGCAAAGTGTACCGTGCATTGACTCGATCTCCTTGGCACCGGCAGTTTCGTATCGGCAATCGTTGGATACAGTCTTAAATTATTTTAAAAATGAGTTCTAGTTCATCAGAGTCTAAGGAAGATAATATGATTGCATTAGGCAATAAAATATAAAAACAGGAACCAAAATATTGGATTCATAACATTAATTTAAAACGAGAAACTTACGAAGAGTTTTATCATTTGTTTCCCAACCTAGAGAAGAGCGGGGTAATGGCGTCACCTTAAAAGATCATCTTTTTTGTGACTTAATTTTGAGATGATAGAAATATGTAACTATGCTAGCGATCTAAGAACTAAGTTTTTAAATTAGTTTTCAGAAATTTTTCATTCGCCTTGATTAAGCGACAATAAACGCAACACTTTTTTGTGTAACGTGACGGCACTGCCCCAGGCCTAGGGGGTAATGGCGCCACCTACTGAACTGAAATGATGTATCAGCCTTCTCTATAAAACATGTTCTAAACAAATATCTTTATTGAAATTTTATTTGGAAACATAAAAAAATAACAATATAATGAATGATAAATGAAAACATAACCTAAACACAGCCTACTATTCTATTCACAGAAGTCACAAACATAATTTTTGGCACTGTCTTTTCCACTGCATTGAGAACGGGCCCATTTCGAGCAAAGTGTACAGCGATACCAAAGTTCAGTGTCTCCAAATTCTCCACAAATTAAACATTTCTCCTCATCGGCAAACACAGTGGGTAGGGAGATATCATCATTTGAATCATGATCACAAAGTTTGTCGTCATCACGAATTTTGGTCTGATAGTTTTCTTCATTTTCTTTGTTTTTTTATTCTTAGAAAGCTCGTCTTTAGATATAAACGTCCTTCTGTTTTGTTTCAAAGTTTTTTTATTTTTTTCCAATATTTTTGTTATTATCGCAATCTGTAAAATTTCGTTTCACTGCTTACGCTTTTTGCTTCAACTCTCTTTTTTCTTTAGCATCTTGCAGGATATATTTCATTGGTGTCGAAGTCAGGATAATAGCATGTTGTTTTCTATCCTGACCTTTTTGTTTAGGATCGGACTTGTTAGTTGGCATTGTTGAAATGTCGAGAATGTTTTTTGAAAAATCTACTTTTCCTGAGGAAGTCCCCGGTTGACTACGATTAATATTCTCGATAGCAGTAGCAGTAGCAGGACTTTCATCGGGATTAAATCGATTCGATTTAATTCAATAATCAATTAGATTCGTTCCGATAATCGATTCCATCAATCCAAAAAGCATAAAGATGATAAGAACTGTTATATACGCGCATTTTAAATATCAACAAATCAATCGTAGGTTCCGAAAAGACCGCTTATATATGTAAAGCTGCAATATTTGTGTATTTTATCACGGACCTACCGCTTTTTCGGTCACATCCAACTAAATGCGTTAGAAAGAAATCGAAAAACTGTGACGCACTGAAAGAAGGCTCTGAGAAGAACTTTATAGTACATTTTGTGGGTTCTCAAAACAAAGTTTTCAGTACTTTATTGTTTATTAAAGTTAAAGTGCCTTTCTCAAGTGATAAACACATACCAAAAATAGATCTAGACTCACATCCATCTTCGGACAACAAGTTTTGCATATTTTATGCAAAAATTATGAAACTATTCGATAAGGCATTTCCTTTGCAAACGGTGGATACAAGACGATTTTATAAGCAGTCTAAAAATAAGGGCTGATTGACTTCTAATTTAATAAATGAGGGAGATTTTATTAGAGACATTTTCAGATCTATAAAATATTCAGAAAGTCATGAGCTCAGAATACGGTATAACAGTCTAAAAAAGAATCATGAATACAAAGTTAAGTTAGCCAAGCAAACTTATTTTAATAATAAAATGATAAATGCGCAGAATAGTACGGCTGAGGCATGGCGCATCATAAATCGTAACACTGTCGGAGGTAAAAATCGAAACTCTTCTAAATATCCAGGTAAATTTAAAATTAATTTGGGAATTTCTGTTGATGACCCTCATGACATAGCAGAACCTTTCAGTCAATATTTTCCGAATTCCGTAAAAAATTTAATTAGTCAAACTTCACCTGACTATAATCCTAAGAATCTTTCTTCGCCTATATACTCCCTTTTCCTTTATACTGTTAATGATGAAGAAATAAAAGTATAATTAAAGATATCTTAAAAAAATCCTCGGCTGGACTGGATGAGATCCCCTATTCTATGTTAACACATGTATAACATATATAAACAATTAACATTTCTACTAAACCTTTCATTTCAGGAAGGGATTTTTCCTCAAATTTTAAATACTGCTTTAGTTGTGCCTATACATAAAAAAAGTGACAAATCAAAATTTAATAACTATCTAGGCGTATCACTTTTATTTGTGTTTTAAAAAATATATGAGAAGGCATTTCATACACGTGTCCTCTCGTATATTAACAAGCACAACATTCTAGAAAAGTCTAAATTTGGTTTCCGTGAAGGTATAAGTGTGCAAGATGCACTACTAGCGCTGTGCAATCATATTTTATTGAACTTTGATAAGGGTAATAAAGTTATCTGTTTGTTTTTTGAGTTCAAAAGCACGAGCTTTTGAAACTGTAAATAATCCAATACTGCTGGAAAAACTTTATCATAGTGATGTGAGAGGAACTTCTTTAAAGTGAATCCACACCTTTTTATCGAAAAAGTTTTAAAAAATTAAGGTCAATGTGCATGGGAATATAATATTTTCTTCAGAAGTAAGTGTCCTCTCCGGAGTTCCACAGAAAACTATCATTGGCTCTCTTTTATTTTTGATTTTTGTCAATGATTTAAATCAACGGATAAAGGATAGCTCAACATATTTGGTTCGGAATCCATTAGATATATTTTCTGATGCAATAAGTGTTCGAGTAGAAAACGTGGAACTGCAATCAGGCTGTTATGTCACTCAATTTGCTGACGATACCACAGTTGCACTAATTTCCAATAATTTTTTTCATGTAGTACAAAAAGCAAACTGTCTTGTAAAAAGGATGACTCATTACTGTTTAAATAATGCCCTAATCATAAATGGATCAAAGACCAATATGGTAACCTTTTCACCTTCTACTATGCAGATGAGTCCATTAGTAAATTTTGACAATGGGTCAGTGGTAAATAGCCACTTCACTAAGTTGTTAGGTGTTTACCTGGCTTCTAATTTGTCTTGGAGCTTTCACGTTGATTATGTAGTGGGAAGATTGTCTGTGCACTGTTATGTTCTATGGCAACTTAGGAACTGTCTCTCTAGATATCTTAAAACTTTACTATTTTGCTCATGTACAGTCAATTTTGCAATATTGCTTAGTGTTTTGGGGAAATTGCTTACGAATTAATGAGGTGCTTGTTCTTTAAAAAAAAAATATTCGTACCATGACGTTTAGAAGGCGCTTGGATTCCTGTAGACCAGTTTTTAAACAATTAAATATTTGAACTGTAATTTCGCTGTATATTTTCAGTTGTGTTGTTTATGTAAAGTCAGATAGATGCAATTTTATTTGCAGAAATGATGGTTTCGTAATGAGTGGCTACAATTTTCGTTACAGAAATGATTTGGTGACACCTGTTCGTTACTTGACCGTTGTGGGCAAGGGTCCTTACCCAACATGCGTTCGTTTGTATAATAAATTACCTAATTATGTTAAACGGGTCAAATATTTATGTATTTAGGAGAACAGTTAAGGACTTAATTCTGGTAAATACTTTCTATTCGTTAGAGGAATACTTGCAGGCATCTTTTTAACAATTTGTATGTTTCTGTTTATAATTTATATGTTTTTGTGTTAACTGTTTTTCTGTACTTATAGTTTTTACTGATCATAGATTGTATTTAATGCATTTTAATACTTGTAAAAGTCAGATGAAATAAAGAATATTGATTGATTTATTGAGATCACTTGAGAAAGGCGCTCTGTCGAAACAGCTGTAGTGATAATATATAATAAGTTTTCAGTGTTTTATTATTATATAAATTTCTCTATATTTTTATAAAATAATATCCTTTATCGCTTCCTATTAAGTAGTTTGTATCTTACCAAATATGTACTAAACAATTTATCGTGACTTCCATTTTAAAACTCTATAAACGCGGCATAAACGATAGTAATGCTTTGAATAACTCACCATCGTAAGTAGATCCAGGAGATTTATTAATCGGAGAATATCTCCTTTGTATGCAACTGAAATGCATAGGTTCACGATTAAAATTGAAAACGGTCGGCTCCCTTTAAGCAATCAAAGAATAATCATGTTCAAGGGAGATTTCGATTGCTTATTCACCGAACATCCGATTTCTTTGTGAACTGTAATTAGAACACGTGAAATACTATTGATCCTTTTCATCTAACAATCTGTAAAATATCCTCTGAAACTAATAAAGTAAAAGGCTTCCGGATTTCTTTCCCGGTAAGATTACTAGAGCGGTGATCGTAAATACACGTCAATTAGAAGTAAATGGAAAACGGAACCCATGTTTTTTATGGATTATTAAAAGTTTATGTTTACAACCGGAACAAATACTTATTTCATTTTGTTGTTTGCCGTTGTTACACAGGTTATTTCGAAACGTAATTATCTTTATGTCCACCTTTTACGATTGTTACAAACTTATTGTTTGCTATTGGAAAGGTTTTGGAAAAAATCACATTCTAGAATTTACCCTTATATTTATAAGCTATTAATAAGAAAATATTTTTATTTAGACATTTAGTGATTGTGTTGTAGTTTTTGTTATAAAATAACTATTTTTGTTCTTCCGTTACTGTTTTTATCAATTAAACAGCGACGAAAAAGGAAGATGAGAGTAGTATTTCGATCATATTGCACAATTCGAATTTTAAAATTCCAAGTCGTTTATTTTGAAAAAATATGTATTCAATTATTATTTTGGTATTATTACTGTATAATAAGAAAATCAAAGAAAATGACAGTTGAGTCCATGGTTCTTTACCCGTGCGTCATTAATACCTGGAGAGATAAAACAAATACTGTGATATATTAGATTTAAATTATTTGTATTTCTTGTGGTTTGACATGATATATGACAGTGATCACCCCACTACACTGTAATTAGTATTTAAGGAAATTGGATCTTGTATTTGTCTCTTGTTTGTTACTTTATTTTATTAAATAAAATTAGTCCGTTTAATGTCCGCCTTTAATTTTTTTTTATTTAAAAAAATAAAGTCGCATCCACCCAAAAGTTATTAGCGACATTCCTGTAACATTTGTAAGAATATTAAATTTAACATTTGTAACAATGAATTACAATTTGTGAACAATAAAACATTTGTAATAATTAATTAAGTTAAATTTTTGTAACATATTTATACATTTTAAGTAACCTAATAAATTGTTCGGAACTAAACTTTTGTTGAGGAGTGCTTTCAGGTTATTTGGCAAATTGTAAGACTGTCTTTGATTTGCATATTTAGGACAGTCTATCAAGAAGTGCTTTATACTGTCTACTGTATTGCATGTTTCGCATTTTGGAGGTTCACTCTTTTAGAAGAGATAGGCATGAGTATACCTACAGTGTCCAAGTCGTAGACGTGTAATAATAGTTTGGCATCTTCTACTTCTTGCTGTGGACTTCCATAAAAAAATATTACTTTTGATGGTTCTGAGTTTCGAACTAGTCATTCCACTCCCGATTCCACGCACTTAACACCTTATTTTTGAAATAAACTTTTAGATCGCCTGCGATACTCCGACACTCTGTTTCTGATGTGTCACTGGTGATAGCGTTACGCGCACTAGTATCTGCTTCTTCATTCCCTTCTATGCCTATATGAGATGGTATCCATAGGAAGTGGACTCTTCTGAAATTTTCTTGAGCTTTCATTAATTCGGCCCTGATAATTTTCTCAATGGGGTGTTTAGGGTATACATTTTGTATAGCTTTGACTGCACTGAGAGAGTCAGAAAGGACTAGAAAACAAGGTATGTTTTTAATTAATGTTGGCTTAACTGAGATGTGAGTAGATGTGACAGGTTCGTTCTGGAGCGGAAGTGACGTCACACGTCGATCGTCAAGCGTACGTATCCTCATGGGTCAAGGCCACGCCCCCCTCGTGACGTAGGAACGTGCCTAGGGTCTCGAGGCCACGCCCCTCGACCAATGGTGACGTAGGTACGCCCCTTGTCTATAGGCCACGCCTCTCGACCAATGGTGACGTAGGTACGCCCCCACGTAAACGCCTGACCAATGGTGACATAGGAACGCCCCCACTCGTGACCTTAGAAGATATCCTCGACCAATGGTGGCATAGGAACGCCCCCCTCGTGACGTAAGAACATATCGTCGACCAATGATGGCACAGAAACGTCCCACTAGTGACGTTAGAAGATATCCTCGACCAATGGTGGCATAGGAACGTCCCCTTGTGACGTAAGAACATATCGTCGACCTATGGTGACACAGAAACGCCCCACTCGTGACGTAACAACATATCCTCGACCAATGGTGGCATAGGAACGTCCTCTCGTGACGTAAGAACATATCGTCGACCAATGGTGACACAGAAACGCCCCACTCGTGACGTTAGAGCATATCCTCGACCAATGGTTGCATAGGAACGTCCCCTCGTGACCATAGAACATATTCTCGACCAATGGCGGCACAAAAACGCCCCACTCGTGACGTAACAACATATCCTCAACCAATGGTGGCACAGGAACGTCCCCTCGTGACGTAAGAACATATCGTAGACCAATGGTGACACAGAAATGCCCCCAAGTAAACGCCTGACCAATGGTGGCATAGAAACGTCCCCTCGTGACGTTAGACCATATCCTCGACCAATGGTGATACAGAAACGCAACACTTGTAACGTTAAAACGTATCCTCGACCAATGGTGACACAAAAAAACCCTACTCGTGATGTCAGAACGTTTCTATGTCCAATAGCGGCATCATGACATCGAATTGAGTTCATGCTCGTATCTCACCGATCAATGGTGACATAGGAACGCCCCCAATGGGAAAGTGTGCATCGACGTCCAATGAGAACGACGTACATCAATGGCGGAGGCTATTTCCCCACTAGGAGTGGAGCTGTGCCCCCCTCCCCCCCATTCCCCCAATAATAACGAAGATACGCCTCGACAAACACCAATGGCGACAGCCGAAAAGAAGACGAATTGACAGTCGAAAAAAAGAAGACGAATTAACGTTGACAGACAAAGAGAAGAAGTGTGTAATTTTTAATTAACCTCGTATATATTTTATAGACGATGATTAACGTAAGAACTTTTAAATTTTCTCAATTTATATTTTACGAGTAATTTTTAATCAAACTCGTATATATTTTATCCACAACGAATAGTGTAATAGCAAAAATTCGTTTATTTTTCAATTTATATTTTACTAGTAATTTGCGAGTAACTTCGTATATATAATTAAACTTATAAATCTTTATAAATATTCTAACTAGCGGATGTGCATTTCCTTTTAACATTTCTCACACGGTCGCCGAAAACACGTGCAACAATTTTTTCAAGAATCAGCTTGTTAGTTATAGAATCACCAGACGTAATATGATGCGAAATACTGCTAACGAAAACTTTAGCGAATATTATTACATTCCTTTTTAACATTGTCTCACGATTCAGCGTTTTCACAGTCGACAATATCCGGTGCACGTGTGTACAGACAAGATTTGGCTTGCAATTCTCGATAATTTCCAGTCGAGTTACGTCATACCAGCCTGACTATTTAATGAACGGATCCATTCTGTTATACTCAGTCTGCAGTTCACCTTTGTAATAACGTGTTCGTTTTGTGTTACAAAAAAATTTGTGCTACAAGTAAAACAATTTAAAAAAGTAAGTACTATTTTATATATTTTAGAGGGCTTGTATTTTATTTTATACACCATCATTCTAAGTTTGTCATTATGTTAATTTATTTCTGCATTATTTAAAACGTGCAATATTATTTGTAAATATATTTAAGTTTCTCGTTTTTAAAGTAGAACAGTGCATTTCACAGATAATAAAGTAGATGTTGATTAAA
Organism: Diabrotica undecimpunctata; assembly: GCF_040954645.1. Classification (NCBI taxonomy): domain Eukaryota; kingdom Metazoa; phylum Arthropoda; class Insecta; order Coleoptera; family Chrysomelidae; genus Diabrotica; species Diabrotica undecimpunctata. The sequence continues at coordinate 116,413,876 of NC_092807.1, read as the reverse complement.
AAATAGAAGCACGCAAAAAAATATTTTTATGGTAAATTAAGAAAATACATATTATTGCAGATGGATCTAGCAAAAATTAATGCATCATCTTTGGTTGCAGAACGCAAACCGATAAAAAAATTGGTAGATTTGCCAATTGGGACACCCTTTCCAATTCACTCAGGAAAAGTGGTAAACACAAAATTTGGGGAAGCAGTTCTACTGGATTTAGGTACTGAAGTCGTGTTCCTGCCTCATCGGGTGACCGAAGTATACCAACCAATCATCGGCGAACTTTGTGGAGGAAAATATTCACTAATCTTCGAAGGGAAAGTGGACGTAGGAAAAAACCAGCCTCTGACATCATTTCAAATAGCTGAGCATTAATAAAAATACTGGTGAGTTTTTACATTTATTAATTTTTTATTGTTTATTATCATGAGTGGTGACATTGGTAACCTCAGTAGCGATATTGTACAACATTTAGTTAAGGCGCGAAATATTTTGTTTCAACATTATACACTGCGAGAAGCGAATATTTGGTTAAAACACATCAAGAGACATTTGACTTTGTTTACTAAAGCGATTCGGTGTGGGGGCTTGGAATTAGCCAAGTTACGACAAATACAGAAAAACGCAGGTCATTTAAAGACAATTAAATTGGAAATTAAAAATTTCGGTTTTCGCGTGGGTGGCGGAATTAATAATAAACATCGTAGAGTTAAATGGGAAGATATAAATTCCGTATTTTCGAGTAGAGTCAGAACGGGTATAATTATTAATTTAGGACACAAAGATTTAATGCAATTTTTTGGGGATTGTTTTAAGTTATTTAAAATTCGAGTTAAAAACATCTTAAAAAAATTAAATATGATAAAATGTAACATGACATTATGTGGAGAATTTATTAGAAAATCAAATCAAGGTGATATTAACCAATTTAAATATTTCAACACCAAAAATGCTGTCCTGGACGGAGGAACGGACTTAGTTTTATGTATCAATGCATGTATCAATATCAAAAACGATGATGAAGCATGCTTTTTGTGGAGCATAGTTTCAGCGATTTATCCAGCTAAATGCAGTTCAGATCGTACATCTTCATATCCTCATTATGCGACTGTCTTAAATATCGATGGGCTAGAGACACCTATGACTATAAAGGGTATTTCAAAATTTGAAAAGTTAAATAACATTTCTGTAAACGTTTACGGGTTAGAAATGAATGTTGCTAAAGAGAGAACATTTTACGTAACAACACCGGTAAGGCTATGCAAAACCAAATTAACTAAACATGTAAATTTATTGATTGTGCAGGATAAATATTTTCCAAAATTGAATGACTACGAAGCACCTATGGCTCACGATGAATCTGTAGAAATTAAATATCATTATTGTATGATTAAAGATATGTCTCGACTTATGTCTAGTCAGTTGAGTAAGAATCATAATAAAAAAATTTTATGTGACAGGTGTTTAAATTATTTTTAGCAGTTTTGACAGATTAAACGATCATACAAAATATTGTGAGAAAATCAATGAATGTAAAGTTTCGTTTCCATCATATCAGAATGTTGAATTTAAAAATCATATGTATAAACAAACGACTCCTTTTGTCGTTTATGCTGATTTTGAGTCAATGTTGCACAAAGTTAAAAACACTCCGTTAAAATGCAAAACAATTAAATATCAGCAGCATAAGGCCTTTAGTGCAGGTTATTACGTAAAATGTTCTTACGATGAATCTCTGTCGTTTTACCGAAGTTACGCAGGTGAAGATTGCATGGAGTGGTTTGCCAAGGAAATGTCTGAGTTGGCGGCATTTGTGCAAGGAAAAATTAAAGATATTGTACCTGTGAATGTCACACCCAGTTTTAATGCATCTAATTGTCACATTTGCGAAAAAACGTTTTCAGATAAGGATGTAATTGTTCGTGATCATGACCATTTTACCGGAGATTTTCGAGGATTCGCACACCAAGTGTGTAACTTAAATTTCAAAAAACTTTTCGTTGTCCCAATTTTTTTTCATAATCTTAGCGGCTACGATTCGCATATGATGATTAGAGATCTAGCGAAAAATGGTAGTATCAGCTTACTACCAATAAATAAGGAAAAGTATATTTCATTTACAATATACGATTCTGAGGTCAGTATTAGGTTGAGGTTCGTTGATTCACTGAGATTTTTAAATTCATCATTGGACAAGTTGGCTGCCACATTGCAACCTGAGGATTTAAGATATTTAGCTAGCGAATTTCCAAATACCACTACCGAACAAATGGAATTATTGAAAAGAAAAGGCATATTCCCATACGAATATATTGATTCTTTCAATAAATTGAATGAAACGCAACTACCATCAATTGATAAATTTTACAGCTCATTATCGGGTGAACACATCTCCAAAAATATGTATCATCATGCTTAGAATGTTTGGCAGTCATTCGGTATTAAAAATATTTTGGAATATAGTATGTTGTACATGAAAACTGATATTATGTTACTGACTTGCATTTTTGAAAATTTTCGACAAAAATGTCGAAGTACATACAGTCTTGATCCTGCATGGTACTATACCATGCCTGGATTTTCTTGGGATGCAATGCTTAAATATACTGGATGTAAACTTGAACTGCTGAATGATATCGATAAAATCATGTTTATTGAGAAAGCTATCCGAGGTGGTATAAGTCAAGTAAGTAATCGGTATTCTGAGGCAAATAACAAATACATGCATAATTATGATCCATCAAAGCCTAGTAAATATGTGCTATATTTAGATGTCAACAATTTGTATGGTTGGGCAATGTCTCAATTCTTACCATATGGGGGTTTCGAGTGGGTCGATACCAATATTGATGTCTTGTCTATTCCTGACGATGGAGATACAGGATACATACTACAAGTGGATTTGGAATACCCAGAACACTTGCATGACTTACATCGAGATTTACCGTTTTGTTGCGAACATCGTGTGCCACCAAGTAGTAAGCTTCCAAAACTTATGACCACCTTGTACCATAAAAAAGAGTACACTTTGCACTATCGCAATCTAAAACAAGCTCTGAATGCAGGACTAACACTAACAAAAATCCATAAAGTGTTGAAATTCAAACAGAGCGCTTGGCTTAAGCCATATATCGATCTTAATACAAAATTGCGAACTGCAGCAACTACAGCATTTGAAAAAGACTTGTACAAGTTAGCCAACAACGCCATATTTGGTAAAACCATGGAAAACATTAGGAAACATCGCATTGTAAAACTTGTATCAAAATGGGATGGAAGATATGGAGCGAAAAATTTGATTGCTAGTCCACGATTTCATAATAGAACTGTGTTTAATGAAAATTTAATGGCAATCGAACTTAACAAAACAGAGCTCATTTTCAACAAACCATTGTACATCGGCATGTCAATTTTAGATATATCCAAAGTGTGTATGTACGATTTTCATTATAACTTTATGCTGCCATATATGGGAGTTGAAAATTGTAAGCTAATGTATGGGGACACTGATAGTTTTATCTATGAATTAAAATGTGATGACGTTTACAGAGATGTTATTAAAGCAAATTTATCCAAATTCGATACATCAGACTATTCTGAGAATAATATTTATGGAATACCTCAAGTCAACAAAAAAGTTCTCGGAATGATGAAAGATGAGGCAAACGGTCGCATTATGACTCATTTTGTCGGACTTAGATCTAAAATGTATTCGTTTAAGATTAGTACGACGGATGAGGATCGAAATGCATTGTGGGATAAATACAAGAATAATATGGATGATGCAAATATTGAAAGACTTGCAAATAATTTAGGCGTCACAAAAAAATCTAAGGGTGTAAAATATTCAACGGTAAAAAATGACATTACTTTCGATGATTATGTTAAGTGTTTAAACGAATTTACAACTAAAAGTGTTTCCCAATCAACGTTTCGTTCCTACGCCCATGATCTTTTTACAATAACACAAGAAAAAATTGCATTAAGTCCGTATGACGATAAACGTTACTTGCAACAAAATTCTCATGACACTTTACCTTGGGGTCATTATGAAACCACAATGATTGAGTAAAAACAAAAATTAATAAATGAAAACATAACCAATTTTTTTTATAGCTTTATCAATCTCCACACAAAAATGGGCCGGCTATTTTTAAATGAATATGTAGATCGATAATTGTAATTTTGTTAAAAATCAATTTGTAATCATAAGTAGAAAATAAAAGCTTTAAAAAATTTACATTGTTTTCCTGTAATTTTAAGTCTCAGCTTATCTTTTCCAGCGTTGTGAGACATTCAACGTGAAAATAAAAAAGACATGTTTGCATAAATAGCATTTATTTTGATTATTACATAAAATCATTTACAACTTTAATTTTATAATAATATAAATATTCTCTTAAAGCATTACTTAACAAAGTGTCTGTGGAAATTTCGCAAAACGCAGTTAAAGCTTCAAGTGGTCCATATAGACTGCTTCTGCTGCAAAAGTTTGATTGTATCAAATCGATAACATTTCTATAATAAGCATGAAAGTGTAAATTATCCAATAACGATACACGATGACACACCAGACTGCTGTTTACTTCTAGGATTTGGTTGACATCACTTTCATCTAGATAGTATTCCAGACCATGCTTTTCAATAACAAGAAACTTGGTTGAATCATACACTATTTGTTTAATTTTACAATAGTCTCCACACTGAAACTCGATAGGATTGTAATCATCTTCAGAGGTGCTGTTAAAGAAATCGCTAATCTTCTGCTTAAAAACTCCGATTATATCATCCCACTCGAACGTGTTTAAACTAATTCTTGCATTCTTGTTGTGCTGACACAAAATAATGGCTGATGAGAAATGACGAGCTGGAGAAAGGCCAACTTTGATTATACAGTTGTCAAGCGGAAAGGATGCTTCTAGTAAATAATATGGTTCATTGTTGGCTGCTTCTTCGAATTTCGCCAAAACTCTATCTAATTCAGCATCATAATCGATATCATCTGATGGTGAATCAGCAGCTACCACCATATCGTCTGATGAACTATAACCACTATCTTGAGAACTCATATTGATGAACTGGCAGGAACAACTGGGCATGAGCTTGCAGCATTTATGAAATTTATACTTTTTGTCGCCCCCCACTCATTTAGTGTATATCTACGCGGTGTATGTAAAAGTAGATCCTAAATGATATCTTTAACGTTAATCCAACTATTATGGCTACTATCGAATCCCAACCATTGAACATACATCTTATTTCCACGTCTGCGCAGTACTTTCTCTTCTAAATATATGTCTTTATTTTTTGTTTTCTGTAATTCTTCTTCGTAGAATGCTCCTTTGATAGGCGCTCCAGTCATATCTTCAATCAAGTATGTTGTGGGATTCGTTATTTTAATTTTAGTAATTTTAAACAGTTCTGTTGTCCAATTCGGTTTATATCCCTTATCGAAAATGTGTTTATTTTTACTAATGCGAACCACGTCACCAACTTTCAATTTTCTTGGACCGGCAATTTTCAAGTGAGTATAATATTTTCGTAAAATTTCATTTTCGTTAGATTTATTAACATCAATAGGTCCAAGTCGAATTTTGCTGTGTTTCGTGTTGTTGTACTCTTTTGTAATTTGAGGCAAGATATCAATCCATTTGTAAGTTCCATTAAGACTGAAATACTTGTAAAGTTTTTCCTTCAATGTTCGAATAACTCGTTCACATATGGCTGCTTTTTTAACACTAAAGGTATTATAGTGATTAATACTATGCTTTTTCATGAGATTTTGAAACTTGGAATTGAAAAATTCTGTGCCTTGGTCTGTTTGTAAATTTTTCGGACATCGTCGAGTATGAGCGAGAATATCCGAAAATGTTCGAGTAATTTCCTCCCCTGTTTTCGTCTTTAATGGTCGAGTCCACACAAACTTTGAAAAACAATCAATTACAACAAGAATGAGCTTGTAAGATTTATTTTGACTGGCATAAGGTCTCATCTCAGCAAGATCCATTTGCCACAAATCGTCTAGTCCTTTAATGATTGTTCGTCGACGAGGATAATTTTTTCGTGCAGGCTTGTGTAGCTCGTTAACTAGTTGTATCTTCTCCTCGGTAAATGCCATGTCTAGCTTCCAACGATTCGATTCTTTGAACTAACGCTAATTCGTTGTTCCGTTAGCTTTATTATGTAAGAGGTAATCTTCCATTACATTAAGACGCTTATCTAAATCATGTGAATTAAGATCCGCTGTTTTAATCTTTTTTTCTATTTCCAACGTTTTCATCATAATTTGTGCATTTTGGTTGGCGGCATCTGTAATATTCTTCGTCATTTGTTGTTTAAATATATCAAGATCATTTTTAAATTCATGCATTTGTTTTGATAAATCAGATATTTTCGAAGCAGTCATTTTATTCTCATCAGACAACTCGTTAACTTTTTTACTTAAATTAACTTCTATTTTACTAATGGAGTTTGAGATTTTTTGTTCGAGTTGAGTATCTTTTTGAATTCTATTTTTTTGTATCAAATTAATCTCTTTTCTTAGAAAAGTTTTCGCACGAACAATGCTGTCATCTACATATTTATTATTGGAAAGATGAATACCTGCTACAGGAGGATCTCGTGTAATGTCCTTATGTACTTCATGTATCTGGTTTTGTAAATCCAAAATGGATTGCTTTAAGCCTTCACGTAGCTTTTTAACAACTTGTTCATTAGAACGGTAATGATGACGACCAAACTTGTCAACACTCATGTTGGAAATGATGTTCCAATAATCCAAACATTAATATATAATATCTGCTTCACGTAATTCGTTGATAATGGCAACAATTTCGTTATTGTGTGATGTGTTTCCTGCTTCTTGGGAAGCAACCAGCAATTTGAGTCTGTCGCATAGTTCGTTTGGATCATCCCAATATACATATTCAATAGGATTATCGTTGTAGATCAAATGAGAATTATCGACGAGCCCTGACCCTTTGGAGCTAGATGGTGAAGATAACGATGTTCGAGGAGACGTTGTTATCGATGATGAACGAGTCGTTTTTGCTAAACGAACAAGACCTTCGAAAGGTTGTCTCTTTAATGCAGTAGATCGAGTTTTCGGTGGCGATTTTTTTGTTGTTTCATCGGTAGGTTTAAATAGCGGTTTGATAATATGATGATACTTTTCTCCAGGTACACCTTTAAGACGACCTGTGGCATTCAGATGAGCTCCTGTACTATTTAATAAACTTTTATAGTGTTTTAAATCATTATCATCATAATATTCTGGACTATTATAGAAAATTAGTTGGTATAAACCTGGCGTTCCCGGTACCCATTCTCCTTCCTCACTACCGACACTGATGACTTGTACACTACCTTTGTTTTTGTTAAAGTTTATTCGCCGTTTACCCAACATCCAGCCAATTTCATCATTGTAAATAGGTCCATAGTTTTTATCAATTTTATTATCTTTCATCCAAAATTCTTTTATATACTTATGGCTCATTGGAGGATATTGCTCAATATATTCATCAATAGCCTCTTTCGAAACATTATTAGGATCAAACATTTCATGTTCGTTAACTTGGCCGATTGATACTGCATCGGAAAATACATCGTCATCGCCGGCTTCTTTTTTTATCTCTTCCTCCGTTTTCACCTCTTCTTTTTTAACGTGTCTAAGCTTGTTATTAATAGCATGATGCAACGTTTTTGACGATTGCGCAATATCTGTTAGAGGTTTAGCTATGGGCTTAAAGAGTTTATTTAGCGACTCATCTTGTTCTGTTTTACCTAACTTTAATGCCAAATACTTTTTGCGAATGACACGAGCTAGTTCGGCAACTTTACGCTTGCGCGCAGCTACCTCTTTGTCTGACATATTGTTATACAATGCGTGTTTTTCGATCATACCTACAGTTTTATAAACTTGTCGAAACCTTTACGATATCGTCCGTTAGAAATATCGAAATCCTTAACAATGACGAATGTCATTGTGAAAAAACCGCTGCCTGGTTAACTACTACAGCAATGAAAGCTAAACGAAAACTGGGTATGGGTATGAAACGTGGTAAAGGTGTTGGTTCATTTAAGCGACATGTGTTACAGCCAATTATCAAAACATTGAAACGTGCTCCTCCGTCACCAAATCTGCGTAAATCCGCTCTATTTGCACTTGCAGCAGCTAGAACAGCCGTTAAGAATGTAGGTGGCAAGAAAAATGTACGTGTTCCAAGAATTATTCCATTTGAACCAAAATCTGGTGGCATTTTACCTTTAATCCCAATCTTTGCAGGCCTATCAGCTCTCGGAAGCCTCGCTGGGGGCGCAAGCGCGATAGCGAAAACTGTTATCGATTCAAAGAATGCTCAAAAGAAACTAGAAGAAGATAAACGTCACAACAATGCAATGGAACATCTAGGCAAAGGATTATACCTGCGAAAAAACGCTAAAGGTGGCTTTGGATTATATTTAAAAAAGGCAAAAAACTTTCGCTGAAGCTACCTAATAGACCTTTAACCAATGTGGATTTAAATAGATTTGTTAAACTACTTAAAATTTCAAATTTCCGCGGCGTGTTCATGCGAGATAATTTACCACGTAGCCCTCGTAAACATGAATGTGCTATTATTAATCTCGACATTTCCACAAACCCCGGTACACATTGGGTAGCTTACAGAAAAATAAACAACGATATAGAGTACTTTGATTCATATGGTTGCTTGAAACCACCGCGAGAACTAGTATCCTACTTGAACGGTGTAAGAATTTTCTACAATAACGATCAATATCAAAGTTATAACCAAATTAACTGTGGACATCTTTGTTTAAAGTTTCTCTACAATGGAACCATCTAACGATATATTGGGACGTGCAATTTGCATTTTTATGAAAAATATAACGAGCGTTGTTTGGTATGAACTACCTCAAGATATTCGTCGCGCACTAGAAGATTATTTACCCTGCAAGAAAGACTATGATAGACATGAATGGAGTGATGTTTGCGGCATGTATATGGAAAGTAGATGTGTATTTTGTAATGTGTCATATTATGAGAAAAATTTGTAACAGTATAAGAATAAATATAGGAATTTTTAACATATTTTGCTATTTAATTTCATACACCTATTCAAATGTATCAGTCATGTCTCGATTGTTGACCTTGACAAGTACTTCCAACGAGTTTTCGTTTACTCCTCAAGTACCTCTTGTGCTTGACCCTAACCGACAGTATTATGTAGCAGTGTTGGGATTTCATACATTTAATTCGATTCCAAACATCGATGGCGAAAAGTTTTACTACTACGAGAAAAATGATCGAAAAAAGTTGTGTAGCATCGATATTCCGTCTGGATCTTATGAAATTACCGATACCGAAACGTATATTCATAACGCATTAATCGATAAATATAATTCGATTCGAGATAATGAGTTCATCTTAAGACCCAACAACAATACGCTCAAGTGTGAAATCGTTAGTCAAGATCATGCTGTTACTTTCGAGAAAGATGACAGTCTCGGCAAAATATTGGGTTTCTCATCAAACAGAATATTGGTGCCAGGAAAAATGCATTCTTCGGACCAACCTGTAAACATTATAAAAGTATCGAGCCTACTTTTTGAATGCAACATTACCGAAGGAGCCTTTTACGAGGACAGACCTGCGCACACCGTTCTACATTTTCCGATAAGTGTTGATCCTGGTTTCTCTATTGACGAACGTCCTCATAATCCTATATACATACCAGTAAGCAATAGCATACGTGAAATTGCCAACATTACCGTTAGCGTACTCGATCAAGATTTAAGACCAGTCAACTTTAGAGGAGAAAAAAGTACGCTGCATTTGGATTTTAAGGAAACGATATAGATGGGTTTAATTATAAAACAAAGCTCTACACATCAATATCCATTAGTCTCACGCAAATCTTACAAGCGACGTGACGTGTCTGCTGTCAATAAAGCCTTTCTTGTTTCCATTGGATTACAGCTAAAAGATGTCAAAACGTCAATACATTCGACGACAGGTTCAGGAACCTCAACCACCTATTTTAGATCTGTACCAGAAACCTCAGTTCGACGATACTATTAGAAAAAAAGAATTTCGTACATATACACCTTACATCAAGTCATTTAATAATAGCGATGTTGTCGAGTTTATCATCAATCAATCAGATGCATTTTTTGCCATACACGAAACACTTTTGGAAATTAAAGGAAGTATAAAGAAAGTGGGTACTGGAACTGTTTCTCTTGCACCGAATGCTGGAGCCTTCTTGTTTGATACATGTACATACATCCAAAGTTCACACGACATGGAAATAGTTCGAGATCCTGGTGTAGTTAGCACTATTCGCAGTTTGTTGTGTTACACTCCTGACGATTCCAAGTATCTCAGTACTGCAGGATGGAACTATCCCAATAATCCACATTTATCGGGAGAGAGCTTTAGTTTACTGATTCCGATAAAACATATTTTCAACATTTTCAACGATTACAATAAACTAACCTATGGTCGTCAAGTGTTTCGATTTGTTCGAGCACGTAATGATAGAGACAGTATTTTAGTGGAAGAACCTAATGCCACAACAACAACAACAGTGTCTTTAACTGTTACCAGCATGGAACTGAAGGTCAAACATGTCTTTCCGAATGACGATGTGAAAATTGACCTAATGACTCCGATTAAGAATAATACGCCGATAACTATACCTTTCCGTAAATGGGAGCTCAATGAACTACCTTCACTTACGGCTGGATCCCGACGTGAGATATGGAGTGTAAAGACAACTTCAGCTGTTGAACGTCCACGCTATGTCATTGTAGCTTTTCAAACTTCTAAACGAGATGACATTCACGCCAATCCAACGTTATTCGATAACATTAAGGTGTCCAGCGTACGAGTGGTTATTAATGGTGAATATTGGCCTAACGAGAGAATGCAATTGGATTTTGCGAAAAATGATTATGCTATAGCTCACTACAACTATACCCAATTCTTTCCCAGTTATACTCATTCGTCAACAAAACATCCAATCTTGGATTATAATGCTTTTAAAAAATATGCTTTGTTTACTTTCGACTGCTCCAAACAGGATGATACGTCATTTAGATCGGGAACCGTTGATATTAAGTTGGAAATCGAAGCAGATGAAGGTTTTCCTGCAGGCACTCGAGCGTACTGTTTAATTGTCCACGACAGTCTACTCGAATACTTTCCTCTAACTGAAGTTGTCAAAAACATCATTTAAAAAGATTAAATAAGTTGAATGAAGTGTTAGTAGCAGACAAGCAGTCATCATGAGAGTAGCGTTCGTAGACATACAGGGATTCACCGTAGATGGGCAGTTCGTACCCAAAGAACTAAGTATGGAAATTGGTTTTAAACATTGTCATTATATATTTAAACCTCCACAACCATTTGCTACATTGAGTAATCAAGATAAGAAGACTGCTGCGTACTTAGAGAAAAACGTGCATGGTCTTCGGTATTCTAATGGAGATATTGAATATTCCAAAATAAATGAAATACTGGAATCTAAGTTGTTGTATGCTGCCGACTATATATACGTTCGCGGAGAACAAAAAGCAGATTTTTTAAAACAGAAGTGTCACATTTTTGGAGTTTTCCCCATAATTATCGATGTTTGCAAGTATGATGGTACACCGTGTGCAACAGGAAAATTTGTTGCAGATTCAAATGCTTGTCACACAACTGGATTATTTTCCTGCTCTTCGATAAATGTGGATCGCCTCCGACAATGGTTTTGTGAAAAGATTATACCTATGTAAATTGAATTTTTTTAAATAAAAGATTAAAAGTTTTGTTTTAGTTTTATTTTAACAGTTTTCCTTTTTTACATATTTATTTTAATGCAAGATGATTCGCATTTGCGATTTGCAAAAAATTTTGTAATGATATTAATCGTTAGAAATACATTTATTACTAATATGATTGTTAACAGTATAATCGATGAACCATATTGAGCGATGACACCATTATTAGTTGTACACCATTTTGAATCACTTTCGGTGTTATTTGGGGATATTAGCTTGATCTTATAGAATGCTCCTCCTGACTTTGGTATCGCTTTGAAAAATACTGGAAGCTGTCCATAATTCACCACTTCATGATCCATTAAAGTCCATTCAGTTCGATTACAATCCGTTTTTACATCATTAAAACATATCATCAAGTTCTTAACATTGTTTGGAACGTTTGTATAAAGGACATTGTTAACAATAGCTGTGAGAATGATGAATGATATTGTTAGTTGAGACATCTTTTCGGCTGAATTCTTTTTAGCAGGTATTGTGTTTTTGGTAGTTTTCTGTCAGACAAATGAAACTCTGCAAATCGTTTTTCAATTTTCCTTATATCTTCGTAGCACTGTATATCCACCTTCAACTTTTGTATTTTTTCGCAAAACTCTTCTAGCCTGCACTGTACGAGCGACATCAGTTAAATAAATGATTTTCATTCTAACCCCAATATAAATAATATTCTCGATAATTCCAACTGCTATGATATTATTCTAACCTAATTATTTAGTTGTAATGTTTTACAAATCCAATAAATAATATTTGTTGTGCACAAAACTTTTTCGTTGCACCCTGTATACATAAATATACATTTACTTTACAGAATGTAGTCGTTTATTAAATAGTCAGGCTGGTATGACGTAACTCGACTAGAAATTATCGAGAATTGCAAGCCAAATCTTGTCTGTACACACGTGCACCGGATATTGTCGACTGTGAAAACGCTGAATCGTGAGACAATGTTAAAAAGGAATGTAATAATATTCGCTAAAGTTTTCGTTAGCAGTATTTCGCATCATATTACGTCTGGTGATTCTATAACTAACAAGCTGATTCTTGAAAAAATTGTTGCACGTGTTTTCGGCGACCGTGTGAGAAATGTTAAAAGGAAATGCACATCCGCTAGTTAGAATATTTATAAAGATTTATAAGTTTAATTATATATACGAAGTTACTCGCAAATTACTAGTAAAATATAAATTGAAAAATAAACGAATTTTTGCTATTACACTATTCGTTGTGGATAAAATATATACGAGTTTGATTAAAAATTACTCTTAAAATATAAATTGAGAAAATTTAAAAGTTCTTACGTTAATCATCGTCTATAAAATATATACGAGGTTAATTAAAAATTACACACTTCTTCTCTTTGTCTGTCAACGTTAATTCGTCTTCTTTTTTTCGACTGTCAATTCGTCTTCTTTTCGGCTGTCGCCATTGGTGTTTGTCGAGGCGTATCTTCGTTATTATTGGGGAAATGGGGGGGAGGGGGGGCACAGCTCCACTCCTAGTGGGGAAATAGCCTCCGCCATTGATGTACGTCGTTCTCATTGGACGTCGATGCACACTTTCCCATTGGGGGCGTTCCTATGTCACCATTGATCGGTGAGATACGAGGATGAACTCAATTCGATGTCATGATGCCGCTATTGGACATAGAAACGTTCTGACATCACGAGTAGGGTTTTTTTGTGTCACCATTGGTCGAGGATACGTTTTAACGTTACAAGTGTTGCGTTTCTGTATCACCATTGGTCGAGGATATGGTCTAACGTCACGAAGGGACGTTTCTATGCCACCATTGGTCAGGCGTTTACTTGGGGGCGTTTCTGTGTCACCATTGGTCTACGATATGTTCTTACGTCACGAGGGGACGTTCCTGTGCCACCATTGGGTGAGGATATGTTGTTACGTCACGAGTGGGGGCGTTTTTGTGCCGCCATTGGTCGAGAATATGTTCTATGGTCACGAGGGGACGTTCCTATGCAACCATTGGTCGAGGATATGCTCTAACGTCACGAGTGGGGCGTTTCTGTGTCACCATTGGTCGACGATATGTTCTTACGTCACGAGAGGACGTTCCTATGCCACCATTGGTCGAGGATATGTTGTTACGTCACGAGTGGGGCGTTTCTGTGTCACCATAGGTCGACGATATGTTCTTACGTCACAAGGGGACGTTCCTATGCCACCATTGGTCGAGGATATCTTCTAACGTCACTAGTGGGACGTTTCTGTGCCATCATTGGTCGACGATATGTTCTTACGTCACGAGGGGGCGTTCCTATGCCACCATTGGTCGAAGATATCTTCTAAGGTCACGAGTGGGGGCGTTCCTAAGTCACCATTGGTCAGGCGTTTACGTGGGGGCGTACCTACGTCACCATTGGTCGAGAGGCGTGGCCTATAGACAAGGGGCGTACCTACGTCACCATTGGTCGAGGGGCGTGGCGTCGAGACCCTAGGCACGTTCCTACGTCACGAGGGGGGCGTGGCCTTGACCCATGAGGATATGTACGCTTGACGATCGACGTGTGACGTCACTTCCGCTCCAGAACGAACCTGTCACATCTACTGATGTGTCACTTTCCGCTTCCGATGCCTCACTGCTAATATAATTATAAACTTTTTTCATTATGGACGCGAGTTTACGTTTTATGGATCTTTCCTTTAAATGGAGATAAACTTGACTGAGCATATGGGACAAAGCTGGTAGGTCTGTGGTATATTCTTTAATTGTGGTTATAGGATCTGCTGACCCCGTGATATTCATTAGGAGCAAGATAAGTTGATCAACGTTTAGAGGCAAAGGTAGAGGGTGATTTTCTATGAAGTTTTTAGCAGGGTCAAGTAAGAGAGAAAATGAGCATTCAGAAGTGCTTGCTGAACTAATTTTAGCTTTTTTAGATTTTGCTTGGACTTTAGGTGGTGGAAAAATGTTACATTCTTTTGAAGATGGATCTGCTTCAGGTGAAATAATTTCATCAAAGTTTCTTTTTGGTTGATTAATTATGTGACTGTCCTTATTTGATGAATCTACTTTGTTTGGTTTCTCCGGGATATTAGAAATAGACATTTGTTCACACTGAGAAGGGTTTGTGTCATTGGATGCTTGCAAGGACATATTTGTTGCGCTGGATACCGATGCTTCATTGTTTTGGTTGGGGTTTAGTTGAGCTAGTGGTTCGGAGCACTGTGAAGCGATGTGTCCTGGCTTCTTGCATCTAAAGCAAACTAAACTGTCTTGAGAAATGAATATTCTATATGTCGTGTTGTCAAAAACAAGAGTAAATGACTCTGGTAGTGTTAGATTGTGAGGACTGATATAGATTTGTCTTCGAAAACTAAGGATGTGATTGTACTCAGGCATAGAAGCACTTATTTTAAGGAAGGTCATGGGTGAGACATGAACTATGCCGATTTTTTGTAACTCACTGATTAGCAAGTCGTGCTGTATTGAAGGAGATACGCCGGAGAGCACAAGTCGTTCCGTTGGTGTAACTAACCTTCTTGATCTGACAATTTCACCTTGTATTTCTATTTGACCATGATTATTCATAAAATCGTCCACTATTTGTTTATTGGATAAATACATACATATGCGATTATTAGATAATCTAAAAGAGAAGATTATATTTTTCGGTTGAATTATATTTCCAAGTGGGAGAAGGTAGTCTTGAAGTTTGGTGTTTTCTAAGGCACTAAAGATAATTGCTTGGGCCTTTAAACAAAATTGCACTCTCGACGCTGTCGAAGAGTATGACTGTGATGTGTTTATTTGATTTTGATGGTCTTGTATTGTAGAACTGTTGTGTGATTCTATGTTTGAATTCATTTCGATAAACGTTTGTGAAAAACGTTGTCTTTACTAAAAGCGGTTTTTTGGTGTTAAAACTGGATTTGTTTATTGACAACAATAACAAATAATTGCAATTTGCTGACTTTAATGCTAATTTAACTGGATATTATGTAAAGAGTTTGTACACTTACAGTTTATTTCAATATATCACTAAGATTCACAATTTATAACTTACATTAAACTTTGTTAATGTTAAAAATATTCAAAGCCCATATTGAATACAACATTGTAATTATCGATGCAGAACTGAACCCCGTCTTTTATTTGAAGTAACAACGTCTAGAGCATATGCGTGTATTAGCAAAATAGTGCAGGTTAATACATGACATAATTGGCCACGAGGTAAAGTAATTAGTTATCGCTTAGAGGTTTTAATTTTATTTTTGGCCAAACTATTTCGCAGCAAACGGTATTAAAGTCAATACGGACGCGGGGAAGATGAGAGCTATTTTACCAAACGCTGTGGACGAGGACGCATATCAGCTTATTTTGGATCTGGTAAGCCCTGATAAACACGAAAAAAAAAACTTATAATGAGCTTCTCGCTACATTGGACGGGTATTTCAAACACCAGCAGAGTCCGTTTGCACCGCGATATAAATTTTACAATGCTGAGAAAGACGTGAGAGAATCAGCTAGTGAGTGTCCACAGTATGGACACGAGGAGCACGCACGGTTGCCTACTCCGACTAACCTTCTTCTTCTTGTGCCATTCCTATCGGAGATTGGAAATCATCAAGGCTATCCTGACCTTGTTGATTATGAAAGCTGGTTATGAAATAATAATGTTTAGTAGATTATAATACCTAATTATGTAAAACTGTTGGTATATAGGTAGTTTGGTACTTAAAATTAATTAGAACCGGTTGTTCATATTTAACCGTCGGTTAATACAGGATTTATGTAAATCTAGGACTTCATTCTCCATTTTACACAGAAAATTTTCGCGTATGCGTATACTGAATTTCCATCAATACTGGATTGACTATTGAATGAATTACCGGCCCGTAGAGGTCAGCTAGGATTATATGAATTAAAATTACTTGTATAATTTAATGTATGAATTTAAATAATAGGTAATAAATTTTAAATTATAAAACAAGTATATTGTACTTCCAAGAGATATAAATATACGCTACATAATTATTTTTTTCATATTTTTCCTTAATTGATCATCAATGTCTTCATCTTTTTTTCTTTTGGCACTGGTAAACTGGTTTTTAAAGCATTTATTAAAATACTTGATCCGCATTAGTATCCTTTGTCTGCAGTGTGTTTTTACGAGACAAAGGGGTATATCTGAACAATGACTATAAACATACTCTACAGTTCGATGTATAATTTTCTTACCCCGGTTTAGGTTTTCACCATAAAAATTTTGAAAATATTTTTCCATCATCATTACTTGGTCTACCCATTCCGATGATGCATTTATGAGTCCACCAAACGATAAATGTTGTACCCAGGATGGTATAGAATAATTATGAACATTTATATTTTGTGCCTCATAGCGTCGGTGATACTGCAATTTGTCGTATGTCACAAATACGGCCATTTTCCGTTTATGTATCCATTGTAACCAAATTGCAGTCCTCTACGCCCCTGCAAAATATCGCAGGTGAAAGTTTAACAGTTACCATGATTTTTTATACGTGCAAATATGTCGTAAGTTTTTCTTGACTAAAATGGATACTTCAGTATAGCGTATGTCAGAATCATTCTCTCCGTATGTGGCAACGCCGCACAATTGGATATTTCGATACGGCGTATGTCACTTAAATTGCTCATTAGGTAGTCAACTGTAAACTTAAAAACAGCCGTTAGAAGTGATAAAAGTGAATTTATGTAGGTACATACATACAAAATACATAATATATATGGTAAGTTCTTTGTTCTTTTTTGAATTTAAAATACTAAAACTTTATATATAGTCCAATTTTTAGTTGAGAAACACAATAATAATTGAAAAAATAAATAGTATAACCTCAATTTTTTTCCATAAATAAATTATTTTAATATTTAGGTTCTTATAATGAGATTTACGTTTTTTACACTAATTAGTTGAATAATACTATGCGACATACGACACATTGCATTCAAAATTTAGCTTATTTAGTGTTATTCCTCTTCAAGTTAGGTATTGACATACAACATATTGCATGTTTTATTTTTTCTTTTCAGAGAATCAATAATGTCGAACAGAGCACGGCTGTTGGTGGAATTAGCTTTAAATTCAGCTTCAAGAGCAGACGCCTCTCACCAAGTACCTGAAGACGATAATATCAACATTTTAACATATCAATTGGACGATGCATCAAGTCCTCAAAGAACAGAACGCACGGTTCCAGAGCCAGTGGAAGATCTATTAAAAAATGCAGAATTGGAAGAGAATCCAGTTTTAACACCCCTGGAAGTGGCAGAAATTCCAAAAGAAATATCGCATTCCAAAACCGATATAGCTCCAAAATCATATTATTTGGAACAGAACACAGACAATGATATACCAATAATTGACTATCAGGAAGAAATGACAATAGAAGAAGAAAATATCGATCCATTTCATGAAAGTGACAGTGGCAGCGAGTATCTGCCAACAGAAACTGATACTGACTCAGAAAATTTAGTTGGAAACCAAGAGGATCATCAGATACCGGACGCAAGAGCAAAAAAACGCAGGAGTAAAGGGCAAAGAGATCCATCACAGTGGAAACGAGCAAAAAATTCACAAGCCAGACTTAAAGGACATGCGTACATGGGATTTCAGAAAAATAGTGAAGGAACGTACCAGCAGACAGCCTATAAAGGTAGGCGCCAACTAAAGCCATCATGTGAGGGGCACAAAAATGAATCTAAGGGGCCGCAACAAAAATTTGAATGTTCGCAAATTACGAATGAAATGCGTAATCAAATATTTCACTATTTCTGGGAAATTAATTCTTGGGAAGGTAAACAAATTTATGTAAGCAGTCTTGTACTGCACTCTCAGCCCAAACACAGAAGAAGAAACACTGTCGAAGAGGAGTCCCGAAAGAAAACAGGTTTTAAATATTATTTAATAGCTAGAGATAATAAGGAGTCTTCAAAAAAATATCATGTATGCAAAAAAATGTTTTTAGCCACTTTAGGTGTTAGATCTGTAAGCGAATGGCTTTCAAAGAAATGTTTACCAAATAAAGTGCAAGCTATTAGACCAGTTTTAGTAGAGCCACCGAAGGATTCTGAATGCACAAAAAATGTTAATACATTCTTAGACAGCCTGCCTAAAGTTGAATCGCACTACTATCGAGCATCCAGTAGAAAACTTTATTTGGAACACTTACAGACATTTGCATCGTGAGTTTATTAACTACTGTGAACGTCAAAACATAAGATCTTGTTCTTGGAGACTTTTCTTTCAAACTTTTAAGACAAAAAATCTTGAAATTTACACTTCTCGTAAGGACCAGTGCAACACATGTGTGATGTTTAAAAAGAGAAAATTAAAGTCAATCAGATTATGATAGACATGTTGCCAAGAAAGAACAGGCACGCTCAGAAAAAGAAAAAGACAAACAAAAAGCTATCTCGTCAGAGGCAGAAAACTTAAGTTATGTCTACACTATGGACTTACAAGCCGTTCTTCTTTGTCCATATACCCAAGCCTCTGCCATGTACTATAAACAAAAACTGAAGGGAACATTTTTTAATCTTAATAACAAAGATGTGGCTTGTTATTTATGGCACGAGGGAAATGGAGGTTTAGATAGCGATGTGTTTGTTTCCATTTTAGTGAAGTTTCTTAATGAAGAGATAGAAAGACACAACTCGAAGACAATAATCCTATGGAGCGACGGTTGTACGTACCAAAACAGAAATGTAAATATGTCAAATGGTTTGCTGGAGATAGCTATGGAGAAAAATATTATTATAGAACAAAAGTACCTAGAGGTGGATTCGGTCCACAGTGTGATTGAGAGAAAGTTAGGAAGAAAAAATGATATTGCTGTTCCCGCTGATTATACTAAAGTTATAAAAGCGGCCAGGCAAAACCCATCCCCTTACAAAGTAGTGTCTTTGCATTACAGCGATTTTTTACAATACAGCAAAGGAATGTACACACAAATTCGACCTGGAAGCCAAAAAGGTGATCCTTGTGTCACAGATATTTGTGCATTGCAATATCTTCCTCAAGGACTGATAAAATACAAAATCAATTTTACTGATGAATGGCTCGAACTGCCACGAAGACCAAGTCGTACTAGAACGTCTGTAATTCACGAACCCTTATATTTATCGCCACGCCCAATTGAGGATTCAAAATTCTTACATCTTCAACAATTAAAATCTGTTATAGAATCAGATTATCATGCATTTTATGATAATTTAAAACATACTTGTGTGTCTCTCCAAGTCTGTTCACATATAAAAAATTAATGTGTATGATATTTTCTTCTTTCCAGTTTATTAGTTTAGAATTTTTAGTTTTGTTCTCCGCCATTTAAATAAAATAAACAAAAGGTTTGAAAATAATTAATTGTTTTTCTGAGGTGTACATGCATTACAAAATTGTCGTATGTGACATAAAATATTTAAATATTTAAACTTTCAATGCAATATGTCATATGTAACGGCATTTTGCTTAACATTACACTGACCAAAAAATCGTGTTCCTGTACTAATACTCAAATAAAAGGATACATCATACACAAATAATCGCATTTTCAAATTTAAAAATGGTCGACGAGAAGAGTTTTTTGTCTCTCCTGAAATATTACCTCATTTCGACATACGACATATTGCAGTATCACCGACGATAGGTATGTCTTCCTAAATTCGGAAATTAATTTTTATATTTAAATGCTATGAAACCAGCAATATATCAATTCATCTGTTTCTGATTCTTTTGTTATATTAGCTATTTGTGACACGTCTGAACTACTCCTACTTTGACTTTGCAGATATATGAACACAGTATCTTCACTTGTGGGTACTTTAGGTGGAAACATATTTATCTTTGCTCGTTGAAAAGCTTTTACAACGATATATTCTTCTTTTTCTTGAGTACCATAACGAAAAACGTTAGTAGTTCTTTGCACCATACCTGGATTTTCCCAGTATTATCATTCGTACTCTGTAAAGGGTATTTAGAGGTGTATTCCACCCCTTGCGCTAAACTAAAAATACAAACTAATTAAACGTGTGCTTAAAATAGGTAACAAATTATTTCTTACCTGCGAGAAAAGGTTTTTTAGACAATCTTAGTTTAATCTGCGTGTTAATAAATAAGAAATTTTGTATTTCTCTTTCAAGTAAATAACGATTGAGTAGATTTGGAAGATATTATAATGCCCCTTTGGAAAACTTGTATGGATTTTTTTCCAATGCACACAATTTTAGTAATAGTATCAATTACTAGAGCCAATAATCTATTTTGTTCTTCCAAAATATTCGTTGCATAAGGTCGTTTACATGTAGTTGTAGCAGAAGTAAAGGAATTCATTAAATCAAACCAACTATTAATAAGCTCTATAAACTCCCAAAGTTTTTGTGCTGTGATTTTTTTTTTATCTCAGGTTGCTTTTAAAAATAACGTTTTAAGGATGTTGATGAGATAGTAATTCTGCAGTAAGTGCAACGTTTTGTCTCCGCATTTTTTTTACATCTAAATGATCTGAAGTCAGCTTATATATGGAACTTATTTAAGTTGTTTCAGATTTAATTAGTTCTTCTAATAAATCTTTTTTCAATAGACTTCCATCTTCAAGTTTAAATCCTGTGTCGATTAACCAGTTCCTTGTTAATTTTAGGATATGGGGAGTATCAGCAAACATGTATATATTAGCTTTTGTGACTGGACGTGTAAAATGTGTGATGTCAACTCAAATATTCAATTTTTTCCAAAGTCCGTGATTGCCACATTGTGCAACTCAGTAATTATGGCAGACAAAATATTGTCAGTCATACTTGAACCAAAGCCAATGTAGACTAATTGCTTCCATTTATCAAAAAGTCTTCTTGCTATGACTACTTGTATGTACCTATGAGGGCCAACCACTTTATACTCTTTTTGGTCATTTTTACTCATGGTTATGGTTACTCTTTGTAGTACAGTTTTTGATTTTACAGCAATATGCATCACCTGAAGTACATCTTGTAGGAGGCCAGATCTAAAATTAATCTATGCAGCCCATTTTGTCATGTTCAACGTAGAGACGTTAATCACCCAATACTAAGTATTGCTGATCTGCGCGTTCCTGGAAGTAGTAGGAGAGAAAGACCAAAAAAGACCTGGTGGGAGATGCTTAGGCAGGGCATGTCGGGATATGGTATTAATATTGATATGACCCAAGACACACACTTATGGAGAAATGTAATTAGGGAAGCCGACCTCGCATAGGGATAAAGACAAAGAATATGAGGATGAAACTCTATATTTGTTGTGATAATTACATGATCATAATTGCCCAAAGGAGTGCATATCACCGGTTCTGTAAGTAATTGGTCATTTATAAAAACCAAATCTAACATTAAAGCCAAATTTTTTATTCTGACACGAGTTGGATTCGTAATCAATTGGTGTAGATTAGAACTTTGAACAAAGTTTATAAATATGTTTCTAGCATTAGTTAGTTCACTGATTTCAATAACAAAGGCCAAGAGATATCGGCAAAATTGAAGTCACCAAATAATAGAAGGTTGAAAGAATTTCCATTTTTTCCATCAAGGACCATATAGGCACGCACGGTGAATTTCAAATGAATTAGAGAAATTTTCAGACATAAAACTTAATAACAGGGACATCCAAATAAGCAACAGAAAGAGTCTCAGTAATTTCTAAAGACAGGTAGATGTACACTCCTCCCCCTCTGCGATCAAATCTGTAAAGAGAGTATCCATTTATAGCATATAAATTGTCAGAATTTTTTGTGTTAGCCGTGTTTCGGTTATTAGTAGTATTTTAGGTTTTAAGTCTTGACTATAACATAAATATTTATTAAATTTAGAATGTATTGTCGCTAAATTAGTATAAAAGCAGAGCCTGTCGCAAAAGGCAGTTATTTTAATATTATTGTCGAAAATTGGTAATTTTTGGTATCTCTCTCTCCAATGGCACTACAGCCCAAATCGGGCTTTGGCCTCCTCCAAACTATGCCTCCAACCTTGTCGGTCCCGCGCCGATCTTCTCCAGGTTCTCACGTCTAGCAAATTTTGTGCGTCCGCTGCCACTTCATCCTCCCATCTTTTCCGTGGCCTTCCTTTTGGTCTTGCGCCTTGCATTTTACTATCTAGGGCTCTTTTCGTCAATCTTCCTGTCTCCATTCTTACTACATGACCAGCCCAACGAAGTCTCCAAAGTTTAACAAATTCTGAGATCGGTGTCTCTTTGAACAGTTAGTAGAATTCATGGTTATACCTGAATCTTCATATTCCGTTTTCGTTAATAGATCCAAATATCTTTCTTAGGCTTTTCTTTAGAAGATTTCTTTCTTTAGAAAACTGGACTTTCTTCTAGTATTCTTTTTGTCTATTCTGTTATCACCCATGTCTCGCATGCATAACATACTATTGGTCTGATAATAGTTTTTTAGAGCCTGATTTTCGATCTACAGTGTGTGTTTTTGAAGCGAAACACATGATCGAGTGGGAAATAAGCTTTGTTTTCCTTTACTATTCTTCTTTGGATTTCTGGTTCTTCTGTTCCATCCGTATTTAATGCAACTCCTAAATATGTGAAACTTTCTACCGTTTCAATATCGTCCTCTAATTCAACTGTGCGTCTGTTTCCTCTAGCTCTTGCCTGTGTAACTTTTTTGTCTTTTGAATATTTATTTCTAGTCCGGTCTCTTTTGCCTTTAATTTTAATTGTGAATATATTTCTGCCGCCTCTTCTGTTCTGCCAGACATGATGCTGATATCATCGGCATAGGCAACAATCTGTATTGATTTATTTGTTAGGAGATTACCTCTTCCTATATTCAGCTGTCTTATCACATATTCCAAGATCAGGTTTAATAGTGTCGGTGCCAGCTCGTCTCCTTGCTTTAATCCTTGGGCTATCGAAGTTTTCAGTGAGCTCATTTTGGACTCCATTGACGAATCTATTGTTGTTTTTACCAGTTGGATGTATTTTTGGGGAATATTAAAGCTCTGCAAGATTTGATATAACTTGTTCCTATTAATTGAGTCGTAGGCTTGTTTTAAATCTATGAATATGTTGTGGACGTCAATGTCGTATTCCCACGACTTGTTTAAAATTTATTTCACTGTGAATAGTTGGTCAGTTGTAGATCTTCCTTGTCGAAAACCGGTTTGATATTCCCCGACAATATTTTCAGTTAGTTGTTGGAGTCGTTTGTTTAGTATGTAAGTAAAAATTTTGTAAGCCGTGCACAAGAGGGTTATGCCGCGATAATGTTCGCTATTTAGTTTATCCCCTTTTTTATAGATTGGGCATATAATCCTGGTTTTCCAATCATTAGGAATATTTTCATCATTCCAAATCTTGTTCATGAGCACATGCATTTGTCCTACTAGGTGATCGCCACCTAATTTATACAGCTCAGGGGGACGTTGTCAATACCTGGAGCCTTATTGTTCTTTTGTGCTTGTATTGCCTGTTTTACCTCTTCGATCGTTGGGGGTTCTATATTTTCGGTGTCACCCTCATTGTGATGCATGTCCATCATTGTCCATTGTTTTCCAGACTGATTTTATTTTTTTTGAATCACTGGTAATTTGCCCTTCTTTATTTCTGCATAGATTTGTTCGGGGTTTGTATCCTTCTCTTAAATTGCGTTGATATCTGTACGCCTGTCTTATATTGTTGCTTTGAAGATTTTTTTCCATTTTCTGTATATTGCCGTTTTCGTATTTTCTTTTCTATGTTTGGCATATTTTATCGGCCCTCCGTCTTGCATCTTGGTAACTTGCCTTTCTTTCTCTGGTTCTTCTTTCCATATTTTTCCATAATTTTTGGTATACCACGTATATATTTTATTGATAAATTTTTCTCGTCGTTTTATTTTCTACTCTTTAACTCAGATCGTAATTTTTTTTAACAATTAACTTGCATATGTGTCTTATCATTTATCATCAACAATACATTTTGCTGTTCTTGCTTTTTCTAAGAGTTTCCTTTTATTTCATAGAATTTCGTAGAATAACCACTTTATTTATTTATACATAATTTTCCTTTGCCTTGTGGCTTTTTTAGCATTTTAAAGTTATATTATAACAACTAAAAATTAACCCGCTAAACACTACTAAATTTTGCGGAATATGGTAACATTAATATTTAAGTTTCGTGATTTAAAATTTAAAAATGTCAAATAAAGTTTATTTATCAACGGAGATAAATTAAAATTTTTGTACTTGTATATTTCCTCGTACAAAATACGTAAATAAAGTTATATTTATTCTTGGAATAAACAGTCATCATTAATTTTAAATCAAAGAGGTACATTTCCAGGATTGGTTAATTTTAATTGACGTGTTTTTTCCTCCCTATCATCTTTATATATATTTTTAGGGCAATTTCGATTGAATAAAAAGTCTTGTTAGTAAAATATTTCCAATAAAAACACTGATGTAAAAGTAAATTTACTGACCAAAGAGGAATTCAAAAGCATGGTCGGTTTTATTTTATTTAATTATTCATTTCAACATAAAGATGAAGCAAATAAAAACCTTTAATGCTCGGGAGGTGAACTATTAAGGTTCGGGATAGACCAGATCGAACCTTTTTGCGATGCATATAAGAGGATATGAGAATTTTTGTAAAAATAGTTACTTAAATAATGATAATTGACGTATACTCTCTAAAATAGGCAACTTTAACGTGGCTAATAATAATAGCCAAGCAACTCTAACATGGCTAGAGCCATAGTTTAGCCATGTTAGAAATATTCTCAAGACAGGAAAGATTTATTTTCACGTTCAGAGCGTCTGGGAATAGCCGTCTCTGACGATCCCTTTTACGGTGAAATACGTATAAGTGGATATACAGACGCACTATACGTGAAATAAAATCTTAACTGTCTTTTTCCTTTTATTCCGGTATACTCTTTATGAGTACTAGAAACCAATTCGCTAAGGATTTTTGCTTAGTTGAGGAGATATGTTGTGGAATGCAGTTTTAGATTCCCCATGTCTCTAATATCATCTTTATCAACGTCTGTTCTGTCTTTCAATTCTTAGAAGGAGGCACAGATT
This sequence comes from Diabrotica undecimpunctata, assembly GCF_040954645.1. Taxonomy (NCBI): domain Eukaryota; kingdom Metazoa; phylum Arthropoda; class Insecta; order Coleoptera; family Chrysomelidae; genus Diabrotica; species Diabrotica undecimpunctata. The sequence continues at coordinate 116,388,021 of NC_092807.1, read as the reverse complement.
AAAGCATAAATCTGAATTTAATTTCGAAAAATTAGTTTACGGGTTTCTATCCTTATTTGTTGCTTAGAAAGTTGCAAAATAACTCAAAAATTTCGGTTTTTGATTAATGTTAATAATTTTTTTTAAATAAACATAAAACCTTTATATTACACGCAGTTTTGGGTCTTGTGGTGCTTAAAATAAGGTCAAAATTTCAAGTTGATCAGTCAAAGAGTTTAAAAGTTATTTCATTTGTTTATCACAAATTAAATATTTTTGCAAAAATACAAGCTAGAAAATTAAATAGCTATGTAAAATATACGAATAAATTCTAAAAGAAGATGATTTATTCTATTATTATTATTAAAAAAAAAATGAGTAAAAATAATTTTAAATGTTGCAAAATAACTTGGCAAAAACATGTCAATTTTTTGCTTATAAATAATTAGAATAACTTATTACCATTGACTGAAAAAACTGATTTGTTCATATTTTATTAGCCTGAATTTTTTTACAAATTTAAAAGAAAATAAAGTTGACCTAGGACAATTTGGGACAAAGTTAGTGAGGAAACAATATACTTGAAGGTTTTAACGTGAAAAATTCGAAAAAAATTGGATTTTAATGGAATCGTTTACAAAGCTTCAAAATTCTGGTCCTCAAAATTGGCCGGCTTTGAAATTAGTGAGAGCGCAGAAGGGGGAAGGAGCTGTTAACTGTATCTTTGTTATTTGTTTATAGATTTCCATGTTTCTCTTTTTAATTTGTATGTACTTTTGCGTACATTACGAATATGTATTATTTAAATAATTAGGTTGTTACATAAACCATCTAATTTGTTTAAACAATTTTTTTTTCAGTTTTTTTTTTAGGAATATTTGAGTAAAAAATAAATATTTATGATTGATTTTAAAACATTTATGAGGCCGCCTAGATAATTTCATAAAGTGCGTTAGATGGATAAAGTGTTTTTTATGAGTTAAAAAATTAGCAAACATCTATTATGGTCTAGCTTTTATTGTGCAAGATTTAAAAAAATTTAAATTAAAAAAAAATTGATTGCAAAATTATTTTAATCGATTGTAAAGAAATTTGGTGGGCTGTTGAAACATTGAAAAAGAAAAGACTTGTTTCCCTCTTTTGGCGGGCTTGTTTCAAAAAGAAGTAAAAACTTCTTTTTGAAAAATGGTATAAATTTGTTAAATTTAAAAAAAAATTAAAATTTAAAAAAAATTTTTTTTTAAGTTTTTAAAACTTATATAAATTTTTAGAACATTTTCTATTCTATCTGATCATTTTCAGTAAAAAACGTCTACATAATAGTTGGAACTAGCCACATGATGAGATCAAAAGACCATTAAATTACATAATTTGAGTAATTAACCTTATAAATTGTAAGACACTACGTCGATGATAATGGATTATAGTTTTTAAGGAAATGTACAAATTTCCCAGCTCGAAAAAGGGAAACTTATGGCCTGAGAGGTAGCAACCAACTGAACTAACAACCAAAAATTTAAATAAATTTATATCATTTTACAAAAAGCACCTTTCACATCCAAATTAAGACGTTTTTTTTTTCACAGATTCAACCTGGTCTAAGATATCATATAGGACGCAATATTTTTGTGAGCGATACAGTATTATGGTTGATTTTTTTGACGTGACAACGTCTTAAATTAGGTTGTGGCTCGGAGTCATTCATGAAAAAGTGTAACGCCCGCTCACGTCTGTTACGATGAGTCACTGAACGAGAGAGAGGCCCGCCGGACCGGCGAATGCCTTGCGTCTCTCTCCCACTCAAACATGATCGGTCCGCTGCGCGCGCAGCACTAGAGAATTAGGCGCGTTGAATCGGTGCGTGCTTGTGTCTCTGTCTTTCTCGAGCGTTCTTGGCGTTCAAGACACATTACAGCAGAAACACTTCCTTTCATTTCATATTTCTCCTATCATCGTCCTATCCTCAACAAAATCACTCAAATAGAAATTACTTAAGTTTAAGTTTACATGTACAATGTTTTAGTAAACAAAATATATTTCTATAGTTAAAATTTGTGCAATTCTTATTTTCATTCAATTCCTTGTTCCTATTGTGCAATTTAATAATATTCATATCAATAAATATTCTACCGAGAAAAAGACGTTGTCACGTAAAATCTTCGCCCGTAAAACCGACTTTACAGGCAACCGATTTTTTTTTAATTATCCTGAAATGTTTCACACCCAAAAGGGCGGGGGCGCAAATACAAACGAAAATCAAAGTCAAAGGCTAAATACGAAATTTACAGAATACTTATATAGAAAAAGAATATCAAAGATCGATGGGAATAAAATATTAGAAAACGATAACATCTAGAAAAAACAACAGAATCACTTGGAGAAAGGAAAAAAACATGGAGAAGAAACAGAAAGAAACGCTATGGTTTAGAAAGGAAGTAACAACAAAATGTGAAGAAAAGAAGAAATCCTTTTTACAAGATAGAACACAACAAACACAACAGGCATACAATCACTATAAACGAATCAGAAAAGAAACAAACACTTTAGATAGACAAATAAAAACTGGCACACTGGCAAGGCTTATCAAAACAGATAAAACACGACTTTTACGAAACACAAAAAGAAATACGGAGAATGATCAGAGTACAAAGAAAAGAGATAAACCAACTTATAAAAACGAAACGCATCCAATAGGAAACATGGACAGACTGCTTTTGATGCATATTTGCTAAAAGTGACAATAGTGAACCACCAACGCCAGAGTTGACGACAAACGAAGAAATAAATATTGAGAAGAAAAAGGTAAAGGAAGTATTAAGAAAATTTAAAATAAGACTAAAGTACAGAGGACCAGATCTGACCAAACAACTATTAAAACTAATAATAATAAAAACTAATAATAATAATTAAAACTAATAATAAAAATATAAGAACCAAACAGAATTTCTCGAGAATGGAGATCAGCATCCTGTCATTTTTTTAAAAAGGGAGAAAAATTGAACCCGGAAAATTACAAAGGAATTTTGTGATAACAAATAAACTGAACTAAATTATAACACTTGCAAAAGCAACAACAAGGGTTTAGGTCGGGAAAATTATACACCGACGCTATATTTATAAAGAGCAAGGGTAAGAGAAATCATTAGAATACGATAAACTAGCAAATCTGTTTCGTGGACCTTAAGAAGGCATTTGACCCGGTCAAATTAAAGGACATTATCCACTTATTGTACGTAGGAAAGAAGAAGAAAAAGAATTTTCATTTTTAGAGACCAAGTGGAGCTAGTTTTCATAGTTCTTTTATTATTTTTGTTTGCAATATACAGTATATGCGCTATACATTATTGTTATAATTATTATAATATTAAAATAAATATATTTTAAAAGTATACTTTTAGAAATAAATTATTTATGAAAAAAGCGAGACCGAATTTTTTTTTAATATTCGTGGGAAGTGTCAAACAAATGCATATAGTTTGGAACTTTTTAATGAGTAATTTAGTTTCTTTAAAATGAAAAAGACAGCAAATATTTGATTTCACGTTCAAAGCGTCTATGTATCTGTTGATACGTATTTCGACTTAATAAGTCTCATCAGAACAGTTATTCATAGCCGTTCTTAACGTGAAAAATAATCTTCTCTATCTTTTAGGAAGCAACAATAAAATGGCTTCGTTATGGACGCAATAGCGACATCTGATAGAAAAATCGGTAAGATAGTTTCGAAACAAATTCAGATTTCTGCTTTAATCTGAACCTTCTATAAATGCAAGGTATAACAGACGTTGATAAAGATGTTAATAGAGACATGGGGAATCTAAAATTATTAGTTTCTTTACTTGTTTGATCAAATATAATTTTGTATAACTGTATGGCCAGGCTAAGCGATACAGACTGGATCGCTGCGACATATCGTCTTTGTGCCACGGGGATAATGCAATACTGTCTAATGTCTGTGTGCCCGAGCCTTTAATTCCTACGTGAATGGGTGGTATAAACGTACCAATACCGATTTAAATTCATTTCAATCTATATTAACAGAAACTAACTTTTAGAAACAAAACTGTTTCTAAAATATAATTAGAAGAAATTTTACCTAAGATATTAATATGTAAAGTTGTACACCTGTACATCTGCCTAAGTTTTTACTTCAATAAAAATCTTGAGAAACGTCTACAGTCTACTCAATTTTATATCCACGTTCTCGTTGGGATCACTGAGCAATTCAAGTTATGGGAGCACTGCATGGTGCCATTGAAAATTAGCACGAAGAAAAAAAGAAATGACCTAGAAGATGACAGACAGTAGCGACTCTTTATTCTATATATAAAAATATAAACGACACGATCACAAAAGCGACTATTAGCACAGCAGGCAACTTTAGCAGAACCTACTGTTGCAATAATATTGTTTAATTTTTCCTAAATACAAGAGTCCTAAGTATCCCATCGTCAAATTAAAAGTTTGCCTAATGACGGCAAAGCTTATGTATACAGGGTGTTTCAAAAATGGTAACCTCGTCTCTAGGGTAGGTAAAAAAGTGAAAAATAATTGGGATTTGCTTAGTAAAAAATTTTTGTAACGCCATCCGTTTTCAAGATACAGGGCGTTGAAGAAAAAAAAATTCTACGCATTTTTTACGATTTTGCCGAAACTACTGGCAATATTGTAATGAAATTTTATATCAATATGTTTTGGAAGCTGATATATCCCATGAATTTGTTTTTATATCTGATTCTCATAGAGGGCGCTAGTTACACGGATCGTACTAAGTATTAGTCAATATAACTTTTTTAGGAGTATAATTATTATTTAAAATGTCAAGTAAACTTAAACATCATTCAATTTTACACGAAAAAGGTACTCTTGGTAAAACTCGATACTGTGTACCGTTTTCGGAATATTTTGATTTGAAAATTATGAAGTAATAATTAATGCTGGTAGTAATGATAAAGTTCTCATAGGTATACCTCTATTTTCTCCAAGTATGCCATGGAAATCTGACATATATTGATTGTTATGACGATAAATCAACAATAATTAGAGTTTTGAAACCTTGTTATTTGTAAAATCAAATCAAAATGTACTCAAATGTTGAATACACTGACATGTTATTAACCTTAGGCGAATGTTTAGGATGTTCTAGTGCAGCTGTGACACGTTATGCAGAAAAGTTTCCTAGAAGAAACTTACCAAGTAAAAAAACATTTAGAGCCGTTGAACGACGTTATCGAGAAACTGGGAATGTGAGACCAAATAAAATAAATTCTGGTAGACCAAGAACAACAAGAACAATTAATAAAGAAAATAATATTTTAAATTTACTTGATCAAGATCCAATAGTTAGCGTAAGGAATATAGCAAGGCAAACAAATACTTCTTCTTCAAGTACTTGGCGGATAATGAAAGAACAGCAATTACATCCTTATCATTTCAGACAAGTCCAAGAGCTCTTGCCAGATAATCTACCGGTTAGAGTGGATTTTTGTGAAACATTGCAACAAAGGACAGCCCACAATCCAAATTTTTTAAAATGCATTCTTTTTACGGACGAGGCCACCTTTACGCGATAAGGTATGTTTAACTCCCATAATGCACACTACTGGTGTGATGAGAATCCACAAGTCAAAAGGGTATCACATTACCAACACTCATTTAAAGTTAATGTTTGGGCAGCAACTTTAGGTAACAAATTAATAGGTTATCATATTCTACCTGGAAATTTAAATGGTGATATGTATCTTGATTTTTTAAATAATTCCTTATTCGAGATATTAGAAGATTTAACGCTAAACGAGGGAAGATCTTTATTTTTTATGCACGATGGAGCTCCACCACACATTGATAGAAGGTGTCGTAATTGGTTGAGTAATCATTTTCCGAATCGATGGATTGGTAGAGGTGCAGAAGCTCCGATTCATTGGCCTCCTCGGTCATGCGATTTTAACCCTTTGGACTACGCAGTTTGGTCGTATATTAAGGAAAAAGTCTATGCTACAGAGGTAAATTCACGCCAAGAATTGGAAGAAAGAATTCAACGTCAATTTAATGACATCATAGCTGATCCCCGGAGTGACTGACATCATCGAGAAGATAGCCGGGCTAAAATGGAGATGGGCAGGACACATAGCCAGAATGACAGATGGGCGCTGGACAAAGAGGTTATTGGAATGGAGGCCAAGGGAAGACAAGAGAAGCGTCGGTCGACCACCTACAAGATGGACTGACGATTTAAGAAGACTCAATAAAAACTGGATGAGAGCGGCGCAAGATAGACGGGGTTGGAAACATGAGGAAGAGGCCTATGTTCAGCAGTGGACTCTTGAGGCTGGATGATGATAGCTGATCCCCTACCGTTTAGAAGGTTAATGGAATCTTTAGAAAAAAGAATAGATTTGTGTATTCGCGAAAACGGAGGGGATTTTGAACACTTACTGTAATTGAATTTTATTTTATGTTCTTAGGGCCGGTTTCACCAACGACAAATAGCTGTCTATTCAATGAATAAAGTTATTCGACCAATAAAACTGACATATCTGCGTTTCACCAACGTCAAATAAGACTTATTCTATGAATAAACTCCAAATAAGTTATTAGTCCAATATCGGCCAAATAAATATTTATTCTTCCAATAAGTTGACAGCTAACCTCACTTTAAATATCAATAATAAAGAAAATTCATTAGTTTAACTTGAAATTATCAACAATGTATTGCAGGTAAACGTAATTATATCACACAATTTGAATTTTGTATACATAAATCTTTATTTTAGATTATTATTTTCATCATCATCATCCTCTGATGACGGAAATGAGCAGCAAAGGAAAAGGCCACGCTTGCAGCTGCAAAGAAGAAACCCTTTTGCTGAATTTGATGATGTGGACTTTAAAACTAGGTTTAGAATATCAAAGTTCTCCATTTCTTTCTCTAAATAAATTTTGCTCCTCTCGCGTTTTTTGTCCATTTGCACAAGTTTCAGATTCACAATAATTTACAATCACAACAAACAGATTTTTTTTATATAAATTATGTATTGACATTGACAATTATTATTATTTTGACAAATTAATCAATCAATATCAAATATTATAGATTATGTATATGATTACAGTGAAAAATAGTGCGATGCGCTTGGCCAAGCACCTAAGAGGTGGAGGCCAAGAGAGGTGTCAACGAGTACAGTCTGTGGAAAATCATTACACTTTGAACTTATTCGACGAATAACTAACTGTGGATTACAAATAGTTATTGAAACGGAATAAAATTTATTCTACTAATAAATTTTATTCGACGATTAACTATTCAGTGATTTATTTGTTGTTGGTGAAACCGGCCCTTAGTCATTAATTTAATTTTCTTCTTGTGAGTTTTGTTTAATTACTAACTATTTTATACCAGCATCAATTATTACTTCATAATTTTCAAATCAAAATATTCCGAAAACGGTACACAGTATCGAGTTTTACCAAGAGTACCTTTTTCGTGTAAAATTGAATGATGTTTAAGTTTACTTGAAATTTTGATTAATAATTATACTCTTAAAAAAGTTATATTGACTAATACTTAGTACGATCCGTGTAACTAGCGCCCTCTATGAGAATCAGATATAAAAACAAATTCATGGGATGTATCAGCTTCCAAAACATATTCGTATAAAATTTCATTACAATGTTGCCAGTAGTTTCGGCAAAATCGTAAAAAATGCGTAGAATTTTTTTTTCTTCAACGCCCTGTATCTTGAAAACGGATGGCGTTACAAAAATTTTTTACTAAGCAAACTCCAATTATTTTTCACTTTTTTACCTACCCTAAAGACGGGGTTACCTTTTTTTAAAACACCCTGTAGATGATTGGACATAGTCTCAAGGACTTGTATCATAGTTAGTAAAAGTTTTTTTGTTAGCCGTTTTATAAACCGGTCGTATTTCAGAGAGTTGATACATGTACATCTTTCATTTCCATTTAGTTATGATATACGATAAGGATTCTGGTAATCTGTACCACCTTGTACTGGTCAAAAATATGTCTTTCATATATTTTTTTAAGTCAGTAGTATCTAAAAACTATTTCTTACCTGCGATTGAATGCATTGAGTCGTACAAGATATAGTTAATTTTTTCAGTTCCTCTGCTAAAGAATCTGGGGCTTAAGCCTCCGTGAAACAACCCTATTGTATGCAGATGTATTTCTGCATACAATAGGTAATAAAGCTATAGCAGCAATAAAGCTACATGTGCTTTCTGTGGTTTTCCGGGTTTGACTCCTCGTTGAATAATTTTGGTTTTATTAATATATAATATTATTATTATTATACAATATTATTTTTACTTAAGTATATTGTTTAGTATGTTGCAGTAGATATTACTTAAATAGTTGGTGTCTGTTTTATAATTGATAGATTCAGGAGGATTATTAATTTGTACCATTTCAAGGAGAAGTCGATTTTTATAATTATCAAGTTGTTTCAAGATTTTTACATTTTTAAAGTCAAAGTTATGTCCTGTCTTCAAGTGATGGTCCACTAAGGCACAAGAGTTTTTTCGTATGTTACAGTCACTTTTGTGTTGACGTTTTGTGTTGTTTTGAGAAACACGTTGTTTAAGCCATTGTTGACTTTGACTAATATAACAACTTTGACATTGACTGAAATTTATTATTTATATTGGTCAAAGTTAACAGTGGCTTAAACAACGTGTCACTCAACACAAAAGTGACTGTAATATGCGAAAAAACTCTTGTGCCTTAGTGGACCACCACTTGAAGACAGGACATAACTTTGACTTTTATAATGTAAAAATCTTGGAACAAGTTGATAATTATAAAAATCGACTTCTCCTTGAAATGGTACACATCTATCAATCTATCTATAATCTATCAATTATAAAACAGACACCAACCATTAAAGTAATATCTACTGCAACATACTAACCAATATATGATATGATAAATTTTAACTTTTAAAAACAAACTCAGTAATCCTCTACTAACTCTATCTATAATTTTATTTCATTTCTAAATATCAGTATAACAGTAACTCACTACGTAGCATCAATTACATTTTATAGATCAATTTACCACGTTCCTGATTCTTTCTCAATTCTTTACTATTAATTTCATCTTTCCATTTTATAATATGGATAATACTGTCATAATAATTGTTTATTTTAACTTATTCATCAAAAATTGTACGATGGGTATTCACTCTATAAAATATTGCGGTTACCATAACTCCTAAATAAAAATCAATCAAAAATGTCATTTTACTTAGATATGTTAAAAAAATTTAAATTTTTACTCTTATAGTTGTAAGTATTGAAATATTCACTTTGTGTATATATAATAATTATTTTTCTAATAAACTTACTGTTTTCTCCTGAAGAAGTCACAAAATTGTGACGAAATATTGAGACATAGAACAAATAGAGTTTTATTTCCTACAGAGCGAATATATATAATATATATATATATATATATATATATATATATATATATATATATATACATCTGTTACAGCATTTTATACGAGTTGTTTTATGTGAAAAATACGATGCGCAAAATACTTTATATCATAAAACTGGATGTGTACATTCAACCCCGTACTAAACAAATTTATATTCCTTTTGAATCATGATTTTGTTTTTATCATAGTTTTGGATAAAAGCTCCCCATAGTTCCGAAAGAAACTTTTGCGAAGTAACTTCTTGATGTTATAGGTTAAATTTCATGAAATATTTACTATCAACTCTTCACCCTTGCCTGACCTCATTTTGGTTCATCAGTTTGTTACAGCTACGCAAACTAATTCTTTTTAAAAGTTTTGCTTGTATATCATTACTAAAACGCTTCATGTTGATGTCGATTTTATTTTATTTAGTTGAAAAGTTAGTTAACATTCCGAAATAGTATAAACGCTTCTAGTAGAATTTATGGAATGCTACCAACGGAATATGGCAAGCGATATGAAGTGCCTGAATATAAATCTCCTCCACTGACCCCTTAATAGAGGGACGTGGCCGGTATATTTCATAGTATACCCGTCCGTTTTCCATTCCATGACTTTTATACCCTATTCATAAACCTATGACTTTTATCGAGTTCGTATGCGAGCTTTCGCTGCCATTGTTACAAATTATATGCTTATTGGATAAATGCAAATGTTCAATTTCTGTATTTGTACAGGAATAAATCGAGCAGTATAGCCATTGGTCTTATTGTAACAATAAAACACGCAAACTATTTTTATACCCTATTTTTAAACAATTATTGCTACCACGATAGTACTGTTGATAACAAGAAATTCATATTTTGGTGGAGTTCAAATTTATTGTTTCGAATTTTATTTTCGTGGGTTATGGAATTGACGCTTCTTCCATTTTCAAATGAAAAACTAGACGACATTTCTTTGTGCTTTTAGTATATAAAGTGTCCCATCGTGAGTAAAATTTAGGAAATTTCTACAAAAAAAATTTTTCATCATAAGATAGCTGCTAAATTACTAAGCAAAAACCTTTCAGACCATTTTTGTTATTTTCATTGTGAGAACTGCTCCAGCACTTTTGATAATTTTGTCAGTTTCAACTTTTCAAGAAAAAAAGTCGATAGAGTCAACGATAATATTTTTTATTCATGAATTTCAGCTATTAGTACTATATATATATATATATATATATATATATATATATATATATATATATATATATAGGTATATATATATATATATATATATATATATATATATATATATATATATATATATATATATATATATATATATATATATATATATATATATATATATATAATAGCGGATTTATTACGGCTGTCGCCGCTTCTCAGCCCCCAATTTCCATCTTTTTCTGTCATATGCAGTTGCCTCTTTTAAGTCTCTTGCCGCTATTGCTTTATAAATATCGTTGCGCCAACTTTTCCGTGGTCGTCCTCTCTTTTTTCTTTCAGGAGGAATCCATTTCAGTACGCTTCTAGGCCATCTGTACTCTGGCATTCTTTTAACATGTCCGAACTAGATTAATTGTTTTCTTTCTATGTCATCATTGATATTTCGCTCCATTTTCATTTCGTTTCCTATTTGTTCGTTTCTAACTCTCTCCAGCTTCGATCTACCGCAGCTTCGTCCTTCCGCAGGATTGCACGCCTTCCAAGACTAGATCACACATTTCATCTGTTCCCACTGAGAGATATTTACATTTTGTCATATTCATGTTTAGACCTGCCACCTCATATTCTTATTGCAGTCCTTTCACCATATAGCTAAGATCGTCTTCGACAATTACTACCTGGTCATCCGCAAAGAAAAGTATATATAGCTTGTTTTCTTCCACCATTATTCCCATGTTTCTACATTTTTTTAACCATTTCACTAAGAATCTGTCCAAATAGATTTTAAATAATGTGGGTGACAGACAGCAGCCTTGTCTTAGTCCCTTTGTTGTTTGAAAACGAGAGGTGATTTCTTGTCCCATTTTAATTCTTGCAAAGTTTTGTTCGTAATATTTTTGAGTGGCGTTAATAAGAATTGGGTTTATTTTCAAGTTACCCATTTCTATCCATAGTTGGGATAATATTAGTACTATATAAAGAAAAAAGAAAAACAGTCAATATAAACTGAAAAATGATATTTACAAATTAAAGAATAAAATAAAAAAATCTCTGTGAACGATAGTCTTTCTTAGGATCAAATTTAAGCATCAAAAGACATTGAGCTTATTCTTGATAAAATCTGTATCTCCTCTGTGGCCCTCAGACAGTAGTACTTCCTTAACTAATTTGACACGCTTTTAAGTGGATTGTATGTAACACGGAGTTTTTCTAATATTTCATTTTTCACAAGCTGTGGCTCTATGATGGCCTGAGATATTATTTCTGTACTGATATTCTTCGTAAGTGGAGGTTCTGTCTTGGTTTTCCAATCTATCATATGAATATAATCATTAGTATTCATATTTAAAGTAGGTACTTAAAAAAATACGTAAAGCTCCGATTTTTGATGTCTCTCTAATCTTCAATATTCTGCGGAGTGCAAGTTCTTTGACGTACTGTCTGTTGTCGGCTAACATTCTTAGTAATAGATTCTCTGAATGTCCATAGAATCCAGTTTTCTGTATGACTGGGCCAATAACATTTTTCAAATGGTTTGGCAAATAGTGCTACAGTTTTATCGTATCATATAAATATTTATAGTAACTACTGTTTTAATGGGAATAAGCCACAATTAAAGTTTAAAATAAGTTTTTGTTAAAATCCTTTATAAAAGGTATATACAGTGATGAGTGTCTTACCACCCGGCAAAACAGCGGAAAGGATAGAAGACAGATTAAGTTGTGAGATAGTACGAGATAAAGCTAATTTTTAGACGTGGCTATTTTACTTCAGTCATAATTATACGGATGACCTCGAAAATATTTTATTTTAATAATTTTTGATGTTAGAATAAATGATTGAATAAATTAAGATATATTATAGTAAAACATTAATTAGTAGCGATTTTAAATTATAATTCTTTAAGTTTATTTAATAATAGAAATAACTCAACTGAAATATTTGACTAAACTAAAGGTAAGTATGTTCTGTCCGAAAACAATTATTGTATGTGGAATTGGTGTAATATTTAGAGACGTGGTCTATTGACAAGAAGATTGGGGTTCAATTCACATCAAGGATAAAATTTTTGTTTTACTCAATCAAAAAATAATAGAAAATATGATACATATTAGGTAACAAGTTTTCGAGAAACTCATTATTTAGAATTTATTCTTATTCCAATGTTATAAAATAGAAATACAAAATAATTCAAATTCAATTCCAGTTTTACAGTCTTCAGTTGTGAATGCAAAATAATCCGGTGAATCTCAGTGTTAATATCAATTCCTCTGTACAGGTAGATTTACAGTTCTCTATCCTCTGTACAGTTTATTTTTGTAGAATTTTTACTTATTTAAACATTCTTTAAACGTTCTTTTAATTTTGAAGAATTTTTACTTTATTTTCGAAGTACAACGATACTGTTTTTTCAATCAGATATTTATGTTTAACTTTAAACACTTCTAATACTAGTAACGAATGACATAAATGTTTAGTGATTCAAAGCAAAACGATCTCTGCATAATTTCAAATTATTAAAAAAAAAAAGAAAACCACAATGTGGGTTTTGAACTCTAATCGTCTGCGACGTCTGTGTCGCAGTGCCGAATTCTTACCACTAAGCCACGAAGGATTCATAATTATTTTGTGACAAGACTGTATAAAACTCCTCAAATCATAGTAGAAATTATTCTTGGTTAATAATTTAAAACTTTAGATTAAATAATCACTATTAATTAAATTATTTCATTCACATTTTTGCTTTATTGTGGTCAATCAGTTTTTACTTTATGCCAAATTAAAAATGGAAATACGTCACACAAACGACGTTACACATAATTATGACCGAGGTGATTTAGCTCGAAGCTAACGTCTAAAGGTGTGAGACTATCGATAGTGGTAATGTAATGTAATGTAAATTATAGGTTTCTACCGATTATTTCCCACCTCTACGAGTTTCATCTCTTTTTATTTCGCAAGGTAACTGTGTTTTCTATCTCTTACGTTAAACCGGGTTAGCCGGATGGTAAGACACTCATCACTATATACAAAAACCCAAACGGGCTATATCATGAAGACAAAACGTTTTCGGAATCCATATTTCATCATCAGTGTCTAGGTGAACATGTTTTGAGTCACTAAATATCTGGGTAAAAACCCGTTAAAAGTTATATGTTACAATTTAGTTTACATTATTTAGTCCTATATTTTAGAATGTTAAAGTTAAAGTGAAAGTTATATTTTAGGATGTTGTAGTTTAGGATGTAGTAAAATTTTTTGTGATACATGGTATACAGCCAGCTACAGGAACTTAGTTCCCTTGTGGATTTTAAAATAAGTTTATTGATATTTCAATTTCCACTTCGGAGATCGTTTTCAAAATACAAACATTAATGTTTGTGTTTCTTCTTCTTCTTCTTCTTTTTCTTTTTATATAGACATGACTCTGTCTGTTTTTAAATGTGCCTCCAGTTAGTTCTCATTCCATCGTTTTTGTGGTCTTCCTACTGATCGTCTTTCTATTGGGGTACCGTCTCTTGCCGTCTTTACTACTCCATTTGTTGTCATTCGTCTTATATAATCGTTCCATTCTACCATTATATTTTTGACTCAGTTCTTGATGTTCTCCACCTTGGATCTACGTCGTATATTTTTATGCTTCTAGCTCTGTCCCATAGTGTCTTACCATCAATGTTACTAAGTGTTTTCATCTCTGTTGTTTCTAACATCCTTTTTGTCCTTTCTGTGTCAGGACTTGTTTCTGCCCCGTATGTCCTTATTGGTCTGTTGACTGTTTTTTAAATTCTGCCTTTAGTTTCTTTCCCGATATTTTTATTTCTCCATATTTTTTCATTCAGGCATTATTTGCTCTATTCATTTGATCTTCTACTCCAGTTTCGAGATTTCTTTAACTGGATAATGTAATGCCTAGATATTTAAACTCCATCACTTGTTCTATTATCTAACCTTCCAGCTCCAATTTACATCTTAGTAAATTTGTTGTTGTAGCCATGCATTTTGTTTTTTTTTTGGGGAAATTAACATGTTAAATTTTCTGGCGGGTATATTAAATTGAGAGAGTAGTATTGATCTTAATCTTTGAGAGAGTAGTATTGAGTCGTCTGCATAGCAGATTATTTTATGTTGTTTTTCTCCCATTTGGTATCCTTTTTTAGTTCTTACTTTTTTATTATTTCATCCATAATCAGGTTGAACAATAGAGAACTCAGGGAATCTCCCTGTTCTATCCCATTGCCAGCTAAAACTATGTTGTTCTTCTGCTAGTGTTATTATTTCATTCAGTTTATTTGTTATTACTTTGGTTGTTAATTTTAGTGTTGTGTTTAATAAATTAATTCCTCTGTAATTTTCCGGGTCTAATCTGTCTTCTTGAAGAGAGGTATTAGGATGCTTGATCTCCATTCGTGGGGAATTCTGTTTTCTTCTATTATTTTTTGGATTAGTCTTAATAGTTATTTGTTTGGTCAGATCTGGTCCTTCGTACTTTAGGGGTTCGTTCGGTTTTCTGTCCTCCCCTGGTGATTTTCTATTTATTAATTTCCTTAATGCTTCCTTTACTATTTCCTCCTCAACATTTATTTCTTCGTTTGTCGTCATCTCTGGTGTTGGTGGTTCATTATCATCATCTTTAGCAAATAGAGCTCGAAAGTAGTCTAGAAACTAGTTTCCTTCTGAACATGCTTTGTTTTTATTTGTTTCATCTTTTTTCTTTGTCCTCTGATCATTCCCCATATTATTTTTTGTGTTCCGTAAAAGTCGTGTTTCAACTGTTAGGAGTAGCTCTGCCAGTGTTGTCTTTTTATTTGTCTAACTAAAGTATTCATTTCATTTCTAATTTGTTTATAGTGGTTATAAACCTGTTGTATTTCTTGTGTTCTGTATTGTAAAAAGGATTTCTCCTTTTCTTCACAGTTTATCTTCACTTCCTCTCTAAACCATGAGGTTTCCTTTTTTGATATGTTAGTGTTCGTTACTTACCTCCCTCCAAGTGATTCTGTTGCTGCGTTAATTATAATATTTTTGAGTTTTTCCCAGCTTTTTTGATGTTATCGTTTTCTAATATTTCTATCTCTATCACAATTTCAGTTCATGAGAGTGTAGTGGACATATGAGCCATTGAAGTGGACGTCGAAACTTGATTTTCAATAAACGAATAACGCCACCTTTAATTTCTGTATTAACGGCGGTACCATCACAACCAGGAGCCATTATTTATTTTGCATCGATAAACTTGCAGGAAAATAATATCAGAATAGAGTTGAAAATCGTTTTGGTGTTACCAGTTTTCAAAGAAATATGGCCTATGTATTCAGAGTCCGGTTCTTTTAATATGGTAATAGGCTCCTTCTGAATTACTCTTTTACGACCATCTTCGGTATCAACGTTTTATCTGTTATACTATCGTTAAATAATCCGATGATGTCTGCACCAAAAATTGCAAGTTCATCTGTCAATGTAGCCCTAGCTTTGGAACAAACTCGTCGAACTCTACTTCTGTCTATAACTGGTGATAAATCGTTTTCAGTAATGATCAAGAATCAAAGAGTACCAAGATCAGTAATGAGATCAATGTCAAAAACTGCAAAATTGGATTGAAACTCCAGCACGATCTGAAACCTGATAACGATCCAATGCTCTGGAAATGTGACATCAGTTTTTGTGAGTGAAGAAGTGAAAAAAATCGACTGCGATTGGTAAACCTCAATTTCACTATTTTTCTTTAATATGTTTGTCTGTTAAACATTAAATCGTATCTTTAAAGTTGCAGCTGATTTAGAAGTACTAGGAATGTATTCCACCTCTATTTGCAAGGCTATTTGTTCTTTACGTTGTTTTATTGGTGTAATCTATGTAAATTCTTCTCAATTTTTTTGGTTGCTTCACAATCTAACCTATGAGTCATTATTTTATGGTTAGTCCTTTAGTCAATTAGAAAATTTTATTCTGGTATTGGAATTATTTTTTTTTCTAGGAGAGTTGCAATCTCTGAACTTTAAACATTTGTAAATAGAAATGTCAAACAGTTTCTTGCTATTCTCACCAAACTTGAACAGCTTCTCTTCGTAACCATCTTTGTTTTTCCTGACTTTATAAGGTTTCAATAATGTTTTATACTTATCGTGTTAACTAAGCTATAATTCTAGCTAATATTGTTTTGTATCTACGATTGGCAATTAAAGTTCTGCGCCACATCTCTACTCTTTCAGTCACAATTTCACCAGTTTTATACTATTTTTTATAGCTTTGAGATACCAATATAAAGCTTCATCAAATTTTTGTATGTAGGTAACATATTTTTAGGGAGCTCACTGCCAGAGTATTGGACAAGATACTTCACTCCGGGTAATGCCATAGTTTTAATCTAAAACAACTCTAAACGAATTCACACAAAATTTGTCACAATACTAAATCTTGACTATTAAGCTTAATCTTATAGAAAACGGTACTAAACCCAGCGTCTATCGAAATAGTACTGAATAATGAATATCTACTTAGAATTGAAATTGAGTGGGAGAGTGAGGTGTTTGACTCCTGTGACAGGTCATAACTGATTGGTTACACCCGTTGGTTAATATGGATTCTGATGGAAATAGCAAGAAGTTTTTTCGATTCAAATCCTAGAAGTGGATTGATACCGCACCATGTGTATGTACAAATGAAGCGCATTGATTGCGCACTCGAAAAATTAGGTCTTAGTTCAAGTATTTTAAAATCCATTAAATAAAATTAATTTTATTTGAATTGATATAAGGTTGAATGCCCGAATAAATGAACTTTGAAAAATTAAAGGCAAATATCGAGCACAATTTTAATAATCAAATCTTGCCCAAGTACTTTCGCTTTCTACAGCATCATCAGGGGCATTTCGTCAAATTTGGGCTATCCAGCAAACGCAGAATGTAATAAACATGAAATTGAAACATAAATTGTACATAACACTACACTAGAACAACGACAAACAGTTTAAAATTATTTAAAAAGATTCTACGCTACATTATTGTCGGCAACAGGAGAGAGGTATTTAACGGAAATTCCAAAAGTGGTAGTCGATGCAAAATTAAAAAGAAGTGACATGAAATATCTACAAAGTAATACAAAAGTTGTTATCGGAAAATGGAAAGATAAACAGGACGTTTTGTTTTTAACGACCAAGGATATTCCTTTGATGATAGATGTTCAAACAAAACGTGGACCTGTTCGCAAACCATCGACCATTGTTGGCTTTAATTCTGCAAAATCTTTTATCGATATGTCGGATCGAAAGGCTGCATATAATTCCTTGTTCGACGAAGTATAAAGTGGTATCGTAAACTGGCTGTGGAATTACCAACAAATACCGAATTGTGAACTCCTTAGTTCTCTACAAATCTGTTACCGGCAAATATCTCTCAATTACTGAGTTCCGTGAACAGATTGTTCAAAGTCTTTTAATGCCACAAACAACTTCTGTAAACACTTTAACAACTCTGCATACGTTGGACGAGAAAAGGGGAAAGGTGTTCAGTATCTTATAAGAACTTTTCGAACCGTGAAGGAAGAACATCAGCGATGAAGAATGCCAAAAGGGTGTACACTTTTTGTTCGGTATGTGCCGTTACTACCGCATATATGTGTGTTAAGTGTTTTGTTAATATTCATACATGTTCTTTGAAAAAATAAATTGTTTTTATATTTTTAAATTTAAAATATCTTAGGGAAAAGGTATTTGATTATCTTGCTTGTGTGAGCCAATATGGCACACATGGTCCACATTAAAACAAATTACAAAAATAATTATAAATAGACCGTGTATACCGTGTTGGCACATGCTGTTTTTTACTTAAAAAAAGGTATTTTTTTTATTTTAGAATAAAAATAAATAACTATACACATTCTTATTTCAAAATTAGTAAAAAAATGTTCCGGTCTGACAGAAAACTTATATCATGATGGTCCGGGACTTAACGTGTTCAAGTTTATTGACGTTTTAATTTACTAATCTTTGTATTTTGAGAACGATTTCCGAAATGGAAATTGAAACGTCAATAAACTTTAACCTTTAATTGTGGCTTATTTCCATTTAAATAGTAATTAGTTTAAAATGCTACAAGAAAATAGCTTCAGAACTCTATAGCTTAGAAACAATAAATATTTAATGCGTTATTATATTTACGCGTTAACAAGCACTATAAGATCAAATAAAATTATCACAAATTGATATAAATAACTAGATTATTATTTAAAACTACACTATAGACGGTATTTTTCTTACAAATAGTACAACCCTGGCGACATATTTCCTCTCTGAAAACAGATGAATGTTACAAACCACTCAGGCATCCTTCAGCAGCCTTTACCCTCGATTTGTTTACGTGGTGATAATATACGAAATTACGTCTCTGGAGACTGGGATAGATACATGTCGAGCGAACAAACCGACATAGATGATGCAGTGGGAATGGTGTTTATTCAACCCTCTGGATAATGATGTGTGAGTTTTGCAAATTGATTTTGCCGGATACTAACTGTGTTGAAATTTGCGTAATATATTTGGTGCTCAAAGGGACGTTGAGCGGTTAAATTGTACAGAAAATAATGCCAAACTACCAATAGTCTGCTAAAAGGTATCATGTTGAAATTTATCGAGCCTGTATGGTTGTGATATACAATTTGCCAGAATTTATTTGCATCATTGCGCAGAAACTTTCTTTCTGTAAATTATATGGGTAAACTAATAACTATTTAGCAAGAAAATCATAATTACTGGAGGCCTTTTACTGGAATATTTAGTCATTGTTACAAAACAAATTTAAAATAACTATTACACATACATACACACATATATATTTAGTTAGTTATTTTCACTTAAAGATCATGTTTGTGTGGTGGATCATCCCATTCTAGATTTGTTTTTAAGGTTTCTTATGTGACTTTGCTGTTTTCACTACTTTTCTCCCTTTTTTATTTGTTCTTTCTATATTTGTAATTAGAATACTCCTTAAGTCTTCTTCCAGTTGTTGTCTACATCTCAGTTTAGGCCTGCCTCTAGTTCTTTTACCAGGTGGTATCCATTTCGTTATGACTCTTAACGGATTGCTCTTCTCTCTTCTTATTGTGTGTCCATACAATTAGTTCTCTATGTTCTCTGTTCTTTTATAGCTGTAGTTATGTTCTCTTGACCCATATATTCTTGAATTTCGTGAATTATCCATTTTCCTGCTTCCTATACGTTTTTTTTTCTTTGGTCCCAGTATTTTTCGCAAAAGCAGGCTTTTGTGCTAAACGCTCCACTATTGACCACATTTTTGTACTGCAAGAATTATCTTGAAATACGCTAGCGAATGGCAAAAAATATAAATATTGTTTATTGATTTTGACAAGGTTTTTGTTCGTATAAACAGGGGAGCAAGTGTGAAAGATTCTGAAACTATATAGACTATCGATAAAATATGTACATAAAAATATTAAACATGCATAAGAAATGATATAAGTTATAGCTATACAAAGTTGAGTTAACCAATGCTAACTGTCTCCCACACTTTTCCTAATCATAATAAATTAGATCGTGGAGATTGTAAGGCGATAAAGAAACAGGTGTTAGGTAAAACTTGCACAACTAGTTGAAGGACTTTAAGTTCGCAGACGACATTTGTCTTCTAACCAAACACAGCAACCAAATGCAGAAGAAGATTGACAAGCTTGCAAAATACGCTAATTTAAACAGAAACAGAAATATTACAAGATATAGCTATACAAATTAGTTAAACAATGCTTACTGTCCCCGACACTATTCCTAGTCTTAACGGATTGGATCATGGAAATTTACCATCTATTTTGGACTTGGTGTTCTCTAATGATCCCCATTTTTTAACATATCCCATAATAAGCTCTATAGTAAATAACTCAGATCATGCAGTCATAACGTTTCGTATTTAGTTTAACAACTTACAGTGCTGTACTCCTAATTCTAATGTTAATAAAACGGTATATGAAATAATTGATTTTGAAAATGCAAATCTCCAACTGGCTGATATTGATTGGAATGATGTTTTGCGACATAAGGAATCCAGTTGTATTCTGGGATAAGTTCTTGTTGTTACTTTCTAGAAAAACCAAAATACTTAAAAAAAGCCATATACAAAAATAACATAAAACCTTGGAATATAGGGGAATTAATATGATCAAGTATAAAATAAAGTTGTGGAACAAATATAGACGTACAAATCGCATAGAAGATTTACTAATTCATCGAGACTTTGCTACAGATTTAAAGAAATCTTTACATGAAGCTCGTGTTACCTTCGAAGAGAGTATAGCCATTAGTAATAACTGTAAAAAATTGTACAAGTATATTAGATCTTCGTTGACAACAAAAGTTTCTATACCTTTACTGAAAAATGATAATATGGATATATCCCAAAGTAACTATGAGAATGCCGAAGTCCTCGGCAGGACTTTCTCTAAGGCTTCTCTGTCAAACTCACTAAAAATGACGTTCTACAATGACAAATCTTCTCTGGTGTGTCAATGAATGGTCAAGAGCATTAGACAGAAAAGCCCCGGTGCACATTATTTACCTCGATTTTGCTAAAGCTTTTGATCCAAAGCAAAGACTATTACATAAATTGGAACACCTTGGTATTAATGGTCAATTACTGAGATGGATCGACGCGTAATTTAACAGATAGAAAGTTTTATGCTAGAGTTGGCGACTCTTTCTTAGTTGAGAGAACGGTTTTAAGTTGGGTACCGCAAGAATTAGTTTTGGGCCCACTTTTATTCATAGCAAACTCAAGTGATCTACAATTTCACATTAAATGCAGCAAAGCTTTCTATGCAGATGACAAGAAGCTATTTTCCGATCCTTCCGTAAATTTCCAGTTACTACAAGATGACCTTGATTGCATATCGGAATGGTGCTCTACTTGGATGCTGTTACTTAATGTGGACAAATGTGTAGTTCTTCACATGGGTAAAAATAATCCGTGTCTTCCTTACTCTATTAATGGGCGCGTGTTAAAAACAGTTGAAATCACATAATGATCTAGGTATTATAATTAGTAGATTATATCTACTAAATAAAACGTTTGCAAAAGTGTCATTTATGAGCTCAGTTCATCTGTATAAACTGTACATTCGTCCAGTTCTGGAATATTGCGGAACTGTTTGGTGTTTCGTATTAGTGTGCGATCGTAATATTTTCGAAAACGTACAGCAGCAGTGCAGTAGGATGTCTTTTGGTCGCTCAAGACCTACGTATACAGAAAGACTAAATATGACTAATCTCACTAGATTTGAATAACGTCGACTTCGGGGCGATTTAATGATTACGTTTCGGATAGTAAAATACAACTTTGGAAATGTGGGGGATATGTTTATACTAGACAATGACAATCGTCTTTGTAGCCACAAACTTAAGTTTAAAAAGGAAACTTTTTTAACAACAACTAGACAATTTTTTCTCTGTAATCGAGTGTTCTCGATATGGAATAGCCTTCCGGCTGAGATCATAAATGCTCCATCTGTCAATATTTTCAAAAATAAGCTGGATGACCATTTACTCCATAGTTGAACATTTAATTTGTACTAAACACTTGCTATAACCTATGGTTTTGTATATTTATTTGGTTATTTAGTGCTTAATATGTAACTATTGAAATGTAACCATTTAATTGCACACTATATAACATTGTATTCACATGGGCATATGGATTTTGCGACTCTGCTCAAATTTATTGTGGAATAAAAAGTAAAAAAAAAATCGTAAGCAATAAAGAAACAGGTGTTAGGTGAAACTTGCAGAACCAGTTGGAGTACTTTGAATTCACAGATGGCATTTATCCCGTGGGAGTTGACTGTCTCTCATCGGACGCGCCCCCAGGTGGTGGATTGGGAAACGTCCTAACCGGTAATAGGACCGGTGGGTAGTTGGGAAATAAAAATACCAACCGCGAACTAAAACAGACTAACGTATGGCAACCCTAACAGAAAAGTCCCTGGCCCTCCAGGTTAGGGGTTGCGCTAGAGGCTGACAACCTCTTCCTTAAAAAAACGTATGTTACGGGACCTCAGGAACTATTAGCTGGACGGAACTCACGACAACGACTCTGCAAACAAAAAATGGAACTGCGATTAGAAACATGGAATACCCCAACCCTGTACCGAACTGGAGCACTCACATCTTTACTAGACATAGTGAACACATACAAAGTAGATGTTTTAGCACTGCAGTAAATGCGGTGGACGGGAACTGACACTCTTGATAATGGAGAATCCATTCAATATATTATAGCTGCAATGAAAGCCAACACATAGATGGGGTGGGATTTACTGTAAACTGAAGAACAAAAGGCTTTAAAGCCTTTAAAGACTTTAAAGCCTACAGTCAAATAATGTGCAATTTGCGCTTGAAAGGGAAATTATTAAATTACAGTTTAATCAATGCACATGCCCCAACTGATGATAAACCAGAGAAAATAAAAGAATAGTTCTTCGAAGACCTATAGCCAAACTACAGGAGATGTCCCAGAAATTACATTAAGATTGTATTAGGTGACATGAATGCAAGAATGGAGCTAGAGCGAGTTTTCATGTCTACAATAAGAAAGCATAGCCAACACAACATCAACAGCGATAATGGATTACGACTGATAATCTTAGCAGCAGCACTCAATATGAGAGTCGTAACCACCTATTTAGAACACAAGAACTTACACAAGGTAACCTGGACCTCTGCTGATGGAAGAACAAAATCAGGTTGATCACTTCTTAATAGATTCAAGGCATGGAAAAGACGTAATAAACTGCAGAATTTATAGAGGCGCAAACATACTTAAATCATTGCCTAGGGATCTCAACACTAAGGTCTAGAATTTCAAATACCAGTACAGAAAATAAAATGGATACAAAAAAATGGAATGTGCAAAAGCCAAGAGATGCGACAATTGGCAGAAAGGTACTCGGAAAACATCACCAACAGGCTAAGGAATTAAAATGTAAATAAAGAAGGCCAGACAGATATAGACTCCTACTGGACCAGAATAAATAAAGACATTGAAGCAGCAGCGAAAGATGAAATAGGAACAGAAATTTGTTCCCGTTAAAATTATTGATTTGACCAATGATTTTTACGGGTAATAGATGCATGCAAGAATGCAACAAAAGACAAAAATAAAGCCTACAGAAAGATGCTTACCCGAAGAACAAGAAAAACTGTAGAGAATTACCAGACAAAGAGAAGAGAAGAAAAGAGGATACACAAAATAAAAAACGAAACCACCTAAATACGGAACCTTATTTAGAAAGTATATAGAAGTATATAGAAAACCTTAACAGAGAGGAAGAATTCATAGCATTTTATAAGAAATTTAACATCAACAGCAAATAAATCAAGGCAACCACAAGACAATGCAGAAGTCAGAATGGCGACTTATTAACAACAAGGAAAGATATATTGAATAGGTGGGTGGAGTACTTCATCCGGACGCTTAATGTGGAGGAAGAATAGGAAAGCCTGAAAGACGAAAGAGATGATGTAAGGGGAGCAGAGGAGAAGGAAGAGGAACTACCAACGATTCTTGAAGTTAAAGATGCAGTTAAAAAACTAGCCAAAGGCAAATCACCCGAAATAGATAATCTCCCAGCTGAACTATATAAAGAAGGTGGCGATGATACCATTATGCCATTACAGCAGCTATCTATCTATCTATACAGGAGATATCTTTTAATGCTCTAAACACTGAGTAATAACGCTTCTACTTGCAGCGTATAAAATATTTTCCACAGTACTATGTCACCGTTTGGCACCAAATGCAGAACAGGTAGTAGGAAAATAAGGAAAATACCAGGCTAGTTTCAGAGGTGGTAAACCTACAATTCATCAGATTGCAACCCTGAAACAAGTTTTGGAAAAAACACTGGATGTGGTATTGATACTCATCACATACTTATAGACTACAAAGCAACCTACGACTCTGAGAATAGAAATGTTTAAAGCGATGAAAGAGCTAGGAATACCACATCGGTTGGTAAATTTGACAAAACTAACAATTTCAGGGGGAATTGTCTGAACCTTTTAAAACAAATAATGGGCTGCGCCAGGGAGACCCTCTCTCCTGTATACTGTTCAACCTGGCTCTGCAAAAAGTAATACGCATGTCACAAATCACAACCACTATAATAAATTAGTGCAAATCCTGGCTTATGCTGATATTATCTATGTTATTGGGAGAACGGAAAACGCTGCATGAGAGGCGTATGTAGCATTAAAAGAATCAGCTACAAAAATGGATTTAATAATAAACACCAACAAAACGAAGCATATGAAAATAAGCACGCAATCACAAATCCTACGACCACTCTTAAATAGAAAACTACGTCATCGAAGCAGTGAACGAATTTGTATACCTGAAGCGCTCCTAAACACTGAAAATAAACTACCACAGAGATAAACAGATGCTATTTTGGTCTCAATCTCCTTCTTAAATCCATAATTTTATCGAGAAATTCAAAAATAAAACTCTACAAAACAATAATAGGCCCAGTCCTGACATAGTCCTTGTTCAGAGAACTGGACTATAACAAAAAATAATGAAAACATGTTAAGATGTTTCGAAAGAAAAATACTAAGGCGAATCTTTGGAGCAGTAAATGACAATGGAGTGTCGAGAAGACGATACAACTGAACTTTATAGAATATACCACGAACCTGATTTGGTAAAACATATTAAGATAGGACGTCTGGGGTGGATAGGACATATAATGCGGATGGAACAAAATGACCCAGCTAGAAAAACGCTCCTTGATAAACTCATAGGTCAAAAAAGAAGAGAATAACCCACAACAAGGTTCCTTGATAACATCGATGAAGACATGAGAAATATGAGAATACATGCTTGGCAGAGAAAGGCGATGGATAGGGACGACTGGAGAGAAATTCTTGAGGAGGCTAGGACCCACGCAGGATTGTAAGGCCAGAATGATGATGATGATGATGATGATGATGATGATAATGATGGCATTTATCTTCCAACCGAATACAGCAACCATATGCAGAAGAAGATTAACAAGCTTGCAAAATGCTTCAATGTAAGCAGACAAAATTAAACTTCTAAAACTCAACAGCCAAGAAACTAAAATTAAAATAATTGGAAGACAAATAAAGAAGGTATATAACTATACATATCTGGGATCAATCATATTAAGACAAGTCGCTAGTAGATCAGATGTAGATAAAAAAAGTTAAGGCATGCGTGCATATAATTTCGTAAATAAAATCACAAAAACACATGCGATATATCAGAATTAACCAAATCTTGGGTGCAGCAAGAAACAACTATCTAGAAATTGTAAACCTTTACAATTAAATCGTTCATAAAAATCCTAAAAATATACTGGCCTATAAAGAAGAATAAAAGAAAACAAAATAACAGTCACGATTAAAAGAAGTAAACGAACTAGATTATATATACACAAAGAACATACTAAATTAATGTTACGAACATGCATTCGGTGTGGCCCGTGTAACGGTTGCATCTCGAAAGCCACTAGAAATTTCCAGCGATGTATGGAGCGCGGGAGGGATCGTCAAAATAGGCGAATTAGAGGTGGGATACTCCAGAATGTTCTAGTACATAATTACTTTTATAAATAAGTATATCTTCTATGAGTTAAGTAAGTTAATAAGATATTACCGAACTGTAAACTTATAAATAAATATATTTATATAAATTCGAACCGATCGTTTTATTTAAATTTGTTACAATGATATAATCAGGCAGGCACTGAAATCAATCAGACAGAAGAAAAAAGAGAGAAAAACTAACTGTGTAACCTTACAATCGTCACATGTTTGTTATTTTTCTTTAAATAATTATTTTATTTTAATTTACTTTGACTTTAATAATCTATTAACTGTATATTTTATTTTAAAAATAGTTGGCGCTCTACTTTTTATTTAACTCTTAAATCAAAAAAACATCCCATTTAATCTTTATTTTTTATTTTTAATATTTATTATTTTTGGATCTATTCCTGTAGGTTAAAAGTCCTATTTCCTGTAATTGACTCCAGTCTCTTCTATGCCACAGACACACGTATAACGCATACATTTCTATGCCTCACTTCAATAGACAAAGTACATCTGTAATTTGGCAACTCTACTCTCTCATGTCAGTTGTACTTTAAAGTAGAAAAAGAAGTTGCTGTTTATGTATAAAAACGCATTTCTTTATTAAAAATTTATTTATATTGTTAAATATTTTTTAGGGTTACTGTCTTTTTATAATTTGAAATTTTTAAACATACATAACCTGTTCCGCATATAGTTCTTTTAGTTTTATAATTCGTCTAATATGCAGGTAGTATATTTAATATAAGCCAGCTAGTTCATATAATATTAATATATTCATTTTATCCTTGTCACCTTGATATTTGCTATTTAAAATTGTAATTATTTTTAATGTTCATATGACAATGAAATTATTTAGATACAGTGGGTGGCCAAATTATTAGGGACACTGCATATATTTTTGTATTTTCTACTTAAAATTATTTTTTTGACCAAAAAAATTGGTGTTCATATCTGTATTTTACTTGGTAATTCTTCTGGTATAACTATTAAAATTTTTGATAAGCGGCAACACTGGCAGACTGCTTATCTATAAAATAATAATTATTGTTGCATCTCAGTTGGTCATCGGCTGTCACCGCAGTGAGGTTTAAAAATATTTGCAAATCGTTTTAAATTGTTTTTGGTCGGTTTTCGTGTCAGATATATTTAACAGGTAAGTAATATTTGTTATTTAGTAATTTTTCCTACATTTAATGACACGAGTTTATTTAAAAAGATTGTTTAAATTCAAAATTATTTTTTTAGCATGGGCAAAATTGCAGACTTGTCTCCAGGGAAAATTAGAGAAATAAAAACATTATTACTGCACTCGAGGCTTTCCCAGAGAGTTATAGCAACTACTGCAGGTGATTCAAAGTCTGTAGTTAATCGAATAAAAATAAAAATGAATTCAAACGAGGCATTGGAACCGGGCCGTGTTGGAAAATGTGACAGGAAAAGGATTACTACTCCTCGTACTGATCGTAAAATTAGGGATATTTGTCTCCAAAATCGTAAAAAGAGTGTGACACATCTGACTACGATGATTAATGATGAAGGAATTAATGTTTCCAGAAGGACAGTACGACGACGACTGGCCGAAGAGAATCTGCTAGGTCGCCGGCCTATGAAAAAACCACGGCTCACCGAAGCCATGAAGAGAAAGAGACACCAATGGGCCAAAGAACACCGAAGTATGACTGTTGAAGACTGGAGTCGAGTAAGTATGACTTTTTTTAACGAATGAAGTTTGTGAACAGCGAATATTATCATTTTTACAGGTATGCTTCTCCGACGAATCAACATTTCAGATTTTGGTGGATAAAAGTGCGTTTGTCCGACGACGTTCTGGGGAGCAGTTCCATCCAGATTGCATTGTGGAGAGAGTTAAACATCCGGTGAGTGTCATGGTGTGGTCTGTAATCTCGGCAAAGGGTATGGGACGCTTATACATCGTGGAAGGGACAATGAGACAGGACCAGTATAAGCGAGTACTTGAAACTCGGCTACTGCCCCAGCTCAAAGAATGGGTCCCTGGTGAAAAAAATTACATTTTTATGCACGATTTTGCACCGTGCCACAAAGCCAGAAGTCTAACTTCATATCTGATCAAAGAAAATATTGCAGTTCTGCCCTGGCCGGGAAACTCACCTGACATGAACCCTATAGAGAGCATGTGGGAGTTAACCAAACGGGAGATCGCCAAAGATGTTATCACCACGAAGCGGCAGTTGATTGAAGCTCTTATTAGAGAATGGCATCATAACCCTAACTTAAAACACAACGCAGGAGTTTGTATTCAGAGCATGCCCCGACGCGTAGAAGCTGTAATTGCAGCAAAGGGTGGCATCACTAAATATTAAAATTAGTCATATTATGTTAAAAAAAATTTTGCGAAAAAAATAAATGGTTTTACTAACAAAACTTAATGTTTTTGTGACCCCAATTTCTCAATCTCTTATACAAAAAATAAATGCAAGCCTTAAAGCCAACAAATTGCAAAAAAAAATCAGTAAAACTAAAAAATTAAGAAATCTTTTACTGTCCCTAATAATTTGGCTACCCTCTGTATATGCAGCTGCTAACACAAGATTAATTTTTTTAGTTTTTGGGCCTTATTAGTTTTCTTGGTCCACCTTTTGGTGGGGTATATCGAAACCGTATGAATGAAACTTCTCGAGTCTCGGTAAAAATTTTCCACGGCACATGGTCGACAATGCAGTACCAACTGCAGCTGCTATTCAAAACTCAATGGCCACCTGAAGATACAAACATAAAAGTATCTAGATTCTGTCTAACTATTGGAAGACATCATCAGAAGCCATAAGTATCATTTAAAAATCTTTTTATTTAAAGCTTTAGGCAAGATTTGCTCTCTGAGAAAAGACTTTCTCACACCTGAGAGACTCAGCTTGACCATGCCTTACAATTGGCTCGCAAAGAAAGTTGTGACTTTTATTGTTCTATATTAGCTCCAAACTTTCGGAGGTAGTTATATTGTTATTCATTGGCACCCACCGTTTCTAATAAGTCGTTCAATCGTTACATCTAAATATATATTTTTAATAGAGTAAAATAACAGAATCAAGACATCCTTTATACTTGTCAATATCGTCCTGTTTATAAATATTGTTATTATGTACATCCTTCCGTTTACTAATAAAATTAAAATCAGAAGCTATCAGTTTATTAATAAACTCAAGATCAGAAACACCAGAATATTTAAATACATTACAATGTCAAGAAGTTTCATCTTCACAAACTTAATTAAAATACTATTAAAAAAGAATGAGGATAATGTCATTTAAGTGAAAAGTAATTGATGTCAGCTAAATTAGTCAAATTGAATAAATTCAAATTGCGTAACTCCCAGTAACGGTAATTAAAGAGCATACTAGATATCGGTAACATTTTTTATTGAATACTATCTAAAACTTATGTCAAACAATTTATCTTTTTATTACAAATCACAAAGTTACCCAAAAGTGAGATCTTCTTTTAGTAGATACTAATACACTACTCAACAATTGAAGTGGATAACTTTAAAATTCCCAAAATTAAAATATAAAACAATTTTTAAAATAATTGCCTGTACTATACTCTATACGCTATCTTTATTGCCAATATTTTTGCATGTGGCTTTTTTCTTTCTATTCCTATCAGCCCTTATCTCGTACAAAGAGAGACATGTTGTTCCAAACTTGATTATATCATTAGTATAAAAGTGCTTGTATTGGATTTACCAGTTGTCAATAAGTCTAGAAATTCATTTATCACAAAAACATTATGCCGCAAAGACGTTTAGAACTAGTGCAGCTCGAGCAATTAGTTCGTTGGATCCAACAAGGCATAACTTAACAAGAGGTTGCTATGATGCTAAATGTGTCGCAAAGTGAGATAAGTCGTGCATGGAATCGGTATGTAGCAACTGGCAACTGAATCTGCAACACACAGGTATGGAGGAGGAAGAGAATGATCTACAACTCGTCGGCAAGACCTTTTTGTAGTTCTGACGGCAAGAAGAAACCTAACATTCACGGCTTCCAGAATTAACAGTATCTTCAGGCATGTTACTGAACGGGCGATTTTTAGTCAAACTGTCAGAAGACGGTCACATGCATCCAATTTAAGGGCTAGACGGCGCGCTACCCATCCACGACTAACTAGGGAGCAGCGTGCATGCAGATATCGATGGGCGATTTAACACTATAAGTGTCACAAACACTCTTTTTGGAGGTGGATCCGTTTGCGTGTGGGGAGGCATATGTTTTGACGGTCGCACGGACTTAGTCATCTTAATTAATGAGACAATGACTGCTACACGATATCGAGACAGAGTCATAGTACCAATAATTGTTCCATTTTTTGGTGCAATAGGCGAACAATTTGTTCTGATTGATGATAATGCTCGCCCTCACTGTGCGAGAAATAGAAACGAGTGTATAGAAGCTCATGGCATTACAAGAATGGAGTGGCCACCGTGTTCACCTGATATGAATTCCATTGAACATATTTGGGCCGAAATCTCTAAGCAACAAAACAGGCTCCTTCAACCGTCCCAAACCTTAGATCAGTTGGCCAATACATTACGCGCGATTTGGGAACCTGTACCGCAGAAGTTCATCAATAATTTAATAAGAGGTCTTCCAAATACAGTTAGAGCACTAAGGCGACACAGACGTAGACCCACACACTATTAATTTTTCTTTTTGGGATATTAGAAATTGAGCAGGAATAGAAATTTTAGGTTGTTAATTTTACAATTTTTGTTTATTTTCTACTTTGTTTTTCTTAAAGAATTTCTTTCTTTCGGCTTATCTGTATGAAAATACGAAGTAAAAATAAATTTTTATTTATATCACTCCATTTTTCTATTTTTTGACCTTATGAACAAAAAATTAAATACACATTTTCATAATATCCACTTCAATTGTTGAGAAGTGTAGTTTTATATTAATGTTTGTATTAAACCAGTATTTTTGACGAAAAAACTAACCGGTCTTTTTTAGAATTTAAAAAAGTTTTGTTGAGTAGAGCAGAAAAATGCCATATCTTAAACTCGCCATTTATGTATTATATGTGATATATATTAACCCTTATTTTATTATTCATAAACATACTGAATTTGTAAAAAAAGAAAATAAAAACTGTCATTTGGTGCAGATGGGAATAAGCCTTTTTCGTTTTTTTTTTTCCTTAGGGACCAACGAGTCCAAATCTCAAGCCGCTGTAGTAGATTTAAAATGGGAAAAAGTATTCATGTGATGCTCAGAGCTATGAAAGTATCACTTATTTCTTCGTTATTTATTTCAGTTTCCCCAAGGAAATTGAAATAAATTGATTTTTGGATAAGGGATTTCTTGTAAATTGTTATTTATGCTGAAGGAATGAAACTTTATGTAAGTGTGTAACATGAAATATATCCGAAAATATATACAAATAGTGACTTCTGCTGTGTGTTTATTGATAATGGGAATGAATATCAATTTATTGAAATAAAAATCTATTAACCCTATACTGCATAAAGTATTGTAAACACAAAATGAGAGATATTCTTATGGAATAAAAAACATATATACTTAAAATATTTATTTATCTGTACGTATGATTTTTTTGCAAAAACATTTATGGTTTTTTATTTAATAAATACAAAAAAAAAATTAACACATATGTACAGTCCAGCAGTTAGATCTTTGCAAAAGTGTGACATTATTTACGAATAAGTTTTTATATTAAATCTTTTTGCTACTTATAGAATCAAAAACGATGGAACTTACGCCGACTGTCTAAAGATAACAGCATATATCAAACACAGAGAGCCATAGAACGATGGTGGATAATTGATTCAATTGATAATGATAATAATTAACAGTCAAGATGGAGCTGTAAGTGTAGGTTGTGTTAAGTTGGCTCCTATTATATAGTTGTGAAAAATAGTTATAATTGTTTGTTAATAGTTAGAATTCATCGTATTTATTCTTCATTAAGTCACGATGAATGAAAATTTAAGAAAAACCCATCGACAACAGAAGCCCAATACGTCGGATCAGGAACATCTTGAAAGTCAGGTTAAGCGGCTAGAAATCGACGTGAAAATTGGTATTGAGAAGATCAAATCGCTTATTGATCAAATTACGGATGCGGGTTCTGCATTTATTCCCAAAAGTAATAATCTCTTGGACAAAATTTAAGTGCTCGAAGAGACTTTTCAAAAATCGTTGATAGTTCATAGTAGTAAAAGAGAAATAGAAAAATTAATACATAAGTGTAATTCCTCTGAGAAAAGGATGGAACACAATTATCAGAATTACTTGCTTAACGGTCTCGTGTTTAACAATATTCCTGAGAGTAATACAGAACAACTACATCAACAGGTAGTACAAATCGTTAACAATAAATTAAATATACAAATATCCGAAAGCGACATTAATTATTGTTATCGGATTGGAACAGATGGAAACGAGATTTAGTGCTTAAAAATAAATCAAAATTGAAGGGCAGTGGATTATTTGTAATGGAACTTCTAACAAAAGAAAATCAAGCTATTTATAAATACACATGTAATAAGTTTGGTGACAAGTGCTACTGGTCGTAGAAAGGCCAAATTTTTGCAAGTGTAGGTTGTGCGAAGAAACATATTACCAGCTTGGATATAGGAAATTAAAATTTAGACCAATGAACCTGTGAGTAAAAAATATATTTGTTGCTTTGTGGCTATCAACAAAATATTGAGTTGTTGGGCCAACTGAGTACTATTTTTGACAAACAAGCACATTAACTTTACGTAGAGTTCTAGTTTACTTTTTATTTTGTTTTTTTATTAATAAATTGTTTCCTGCTATTATTATTGTAAAAATAAATGTACAGTTCTACGAATTTAAATATTATGCCTTTATCTATGAGTACGATATAATCATTATTATAATATTACATTCATAAATAATTTGTTCTTCGTCTTATATATTATGATTACTTTTGGTCATATTAATGTAAGATGACTAACTGCACATTTTATTGAATTCAAAAACAGTGTCCTTTTAAAACATTTTAATATGTTATCAGTTAGTGAAACTTGGTTTACAAATTTCATTGCCCATAAGGATATAAGTATAGATGGGTATAATGTAATAAGAAGAGATAGGAATGGAACTGGAGGAGGTGTGACATTTTATATTAAATCTCAAATTAAATATAAAACTCTACAAACAAAAAGTAACAATATTGAATACATTGGCTTGGAATTATTCTTACGTAATAATTCATATCCAAATCTAAAATTCTTGTATTCAGAAGAGGAGGTGGTGTGATCAGGGAATCTTGGAAGCTGAATGATCGAGTATTAGAGGTAGTGAATAACTATAATTATTTGGGAATAATACTAACACCCAAGTTGTCGTTTAAAGCTCATCTAAAAAAGCGCCAGAGTTTGGCAAAAGTAGCAATTCACACGGCTTGGAGTAGGTTAGTGTCTAAGGCTGATATACCCTTTTTGGCTAAAGTAACAGTGTATGAGTCGGTGATAAGATCAATTTTGACTTATGGGTCTCAGGTATGGGGTCTTTTTGAGTACGATGAGGTGGAAATAATCAGAAGATTTTATATAAAAAAAATGTTCTCTTGTCTAAGGTATTGTCCTAACTTTATGTTAGATTTGGAGACAGGTATTGCTAGAGTAGCCTATATACAATGAATTTACATCAAAAATATGTTAAAAAAATACTAGGATATTCGAGTGGTAGGTTGCCAAAATTTCTTTTGAAAGAAATGATAAGAGCAAGGTGTGGCTGGTGGAAAGATTGGATGAGCATGGGAGACAAATTTGGAATTGAGGTAAGGTGTGAATGGGAATGGAGAGAAAGCTGGCCTAGTATGATTGAGAATATGATAGAAAAAAAAAGAAGGAGGAGATACAGCGTCAGGCTGAGAATAGGGCACTCGAATCAAATTTTTGTGGACACTACAAAGAACTGCGAGAAGAAAGAGTATACATGCATTATCTACTGGAAATGGAAAATTTTGGGGACATTCGATGGCTCTTCAAATTAAGATGTGGAGTTCTATATTTGAATGATCGACCTGGCAGAAATGATGAAAGAAGGTTTTGCTCAATGTGTAACACGAAGGAAAGGGAAGATGTGATACATTTTTTGGGAAAATGTTCGGTGTTGAGACATATTAGGTTAAAGTGGTTGGGTAGACATGAACTTAGTAGAGTGGAAGTAGTTACAATGATGAGACAGGGAAAGGCTGAGTTAGCAGGTTATTGTAGGGAAGCATGGGCGTATAGGTATGAGTTAGTGAGCCTATTTAATTACTAAATCTATTAGCATGGTGTTATTTCAATAGTATTAAAATATTAAAATTAGTATTAATAATTTGTTTGCGAATAGCTATTATCTTTTTATCTGTCTTGTCTATCTTGACTATCTTGTTATTATTATTATTATTACATCAACAGCTTTCACCCCCTCTAAGGGACACATTCAATCATTTAAAATGCAATATATACCTTACTGTTATACTTTGTTATTACTGTTTAGTCTAGGGCGAAGTGCTACTTAGTAAGATATACACATTTAGTTTATTAATTACATTTATATGAATATTTACTTAATTTATTTTTTATTAATTTTAATGAACTTGTTAGATGTAATGAGCCTTAGTGTAATTTTTTGTATATTAATTAGGGAATAATATTAGTTTGCCAACCCTCCTGATGGCATGTGCCAAGGAGAACAAATGTCACTAAAAGAGAAAATTGAATTTTTTTTTAATGGGAAATAAAAAGACATTATTGATTGATTGATTGATTGATTGATTGATAATAATTCATATGGATTTTGTGTTGCATACAAACCACATAAATTGAATGTCAGACATTTTGTTGACGAGTTTGAGAATATCCTATCTGATATTATACCTTTGGTTGAAACATTATATTGTGATGGTGACTTTAATGTTAATTTATTAAATACTGATTGTCCTGATACTAAAATTATCTCTGATTTTTTTTAAATAATGGGGATACATCAAGTCATAGATCAGTGGACTAGAATTACATCAAGTACTGCAACCCTTACTGATTATATGTTAATCACTAAACGAAGTTCGATTCGTGATATTGCCGTGAAATATGTTGATTTTAGTGACCATGGGTTGTTGATATCCAAAATAAAGATAGAAACTAAAAAGAAAGAAGTTGTTTATAAAACTGTCAGGAACTTCAAGGCAATAAACCATAAAATCTACATAAAATATTTTATGAAGAATTACAGTCTCTACCTTTGCGGAATGTTTTTGATATTGAGAGTATTGATGATAAAGTTCAATTTTGTACTAATAATATAATATGCTTACTGGATCGTCATGCTTCCTACGTAACTTACAAAATTTCGAAAAATTATGCACCATGGATGACTGATATTTTACGTATTATGAAAAGAGAAAGGGACAAAGTACTGAGTCTGTACAAAAAATACAAAAACATGCAAACTTGGGAGGAATACAAAACGATTAGAAATATGTTTACTTTGGCTGTCAGAAGAGAAAACAAGCCTTCTATTCAAACAAATTGGATAATAAAAACGGGAGAGATTGGGATTCTTAAAAAATGATAGGTCTTGGTAGAGATACTGAAAATACTACGCAACTATCAGGAAATTTAAGTGATATTCCTGCACTGAATGAATACTTTATAAATTGTATTCCTAATATAAATCCTGATTTAACAGTTAACAACTTTTTCCAAGAAAGTGACGTTTTAAATGTCATTAACAGTATCAAGAGTGCTGCTACCGGACAAAATAAATATACTAACAATTAATATGTGCCTTCCGTTTTTATTGCCGTATTTGACACATATTATCAATGTTTGCATTATAAGAGCAGAGTTCCCATCGATGTGGAAAGTTGCTAAAATGGTACCGTTACCAAAAACTAAGAATCCGACAGGTTTTAATGAAATACTTTCAATTAGTATACTACCTAAATTTTTAAAAATCCTAGAGAAAATTTTAAATCAGCAACTACTAAGGTTCACTTAGATAAACATAAACTTCTGCCAGAAAGTCAGTCCGGTTTTTTAAAAGAATCACAACTGTACTAATGTCCTTTTAAAAATAACAAATAACATATTTGGTGGTTGCGATAATGGCTTAAGTACAGTGCTGATTCTTTTAGATTATTACAAAGCTTTTGATACGCTTGAACATTCTCTGTTGATATCAATGTTTAAGTATATCGGTATATCCAAGCAGGCATCTAATGTGATATTCAGTTATCTCAATAATAGAAGTCAAGCTATTTATTACAATGGTAAGACATCGAACTATCTTAAAACAAACAAAGGAATACCACAGGGCACTATATTGGGGTTCCAAATTATTTAGTATATATACTTTAAACTTTCCTGCTAATTTTCTCTCCTGTAATCAGCACTATTTTGCTGATGACACTCAGATCTCCCTATCCTTTAAGCCTGATGAGTTTAAACAGCTGCTAATTATGATTTAGAAAGAGTTTCTTAATTTTCTTCTAGCCATTGTCTTCGTCTTAATAATATTAAATCTGTAGGTATAGTTTTTGGCTCAGTGACACAAAGAGAAATATTTGTGAGATAATTTGCTCATATGATCACCATTGATAATTCTTCGATAGAATTTAAGGCAACTGTCAAAAACTTAGGCTTACATATAGATCAAAACTTAGGATTTGGTGGTCATATAGACAAGTGCTTGCAGAAAAGTTATGTAAATTTGAATTTTTTTTTTTTTTTTTTATTTAGAAAAAACATATAATCCACATCAACCACGAAGGGTTATTAGTGGAGTAACGTACACAAAAGTTCATTTTATTTACATTAAATAGATGTATATAAACGTAAATCTTTTAAATAATTTATTACATGATCAGTGTTTATGGTTAAAGTGGTTTTGATGTCATCTGAGATTCCATATTTTCTTCTTGTTTCTTCGTGGTACTGGCAGTCAGTCAGAATATGCTTCACCGTCAATGGGAGAGAACAGTTTCTGCAGGTTGGAGGAGGTTCTTTGTTGATTAAGAATCTATGGGTCAGTGCAGTGTGTCCAATTCTTAGTCGGTTAATTATTACTTGATCCCTTCTATTGGATGGATTATTCAAGATGGTCTTCACAAGGGGATAAATCTCATATAGTTTGGTTCCTGAATCTTTCCAGTAGTCTTGCCATATGTTCATACAGTGGTCTTTAATTAGGTTTTTGAGATCGGAATATGGGTAATTTATTGTTTTGGTTGTGTATTGTGAGTTTATTCGACTTGTGTTTGCTAGGTTGTCCACTTTCTCATTTCCAGCTATTCCTACATGCGACGGTACCCAGATAAATGCTACTTCTTTTTGAGTTGATTGAATTACATTTATCTCATTTTTTATAGCCCGAAATATTGGATTTGTAGGGTATGTTTGTTTTACACCTAATAGAGCATTTAATGAGTCAGTGATAATGACACATTTATTCTCACTACGCGTTTTGAAGAAAATTAAGGCTTCCAAAATGGCTGTGGTCTCGCCTGTGAGGATGCAGCAATTTGTAGGTATGGATATAGTGTGAGTAGTGTATTTACAGTAGTATGCAGCAGCATGTCCGTCATGATCTTTAGAGGCATCACTGAAAATTTGGAGATGATTAGGATAATGAGATATCACTTCGGAGTACAAGTGTTTAATGAAAATCGGATTTGTAGTTGATTTGGGGTATTTTGTGAGGGTTAAATCAATGGTAAGTGGATGGATTATCCATGGAGGAAAATTTACACTGACTTGTAGAGATCGATTTAGCTTATCCATATCAAAGTTAGAAGATTTTATTCGTTCTATAAGGGGAGTACTATTTTTAGTGGGTTTTGTAGAACCAATATTCGGATGGCAAATTTGGGAGAATACCGGATGTTGTTTCTGTGCTGATATTTTCCCTATATAGTTTAGGGATAATTGTTGGCGTCTAATATATAGAGGTGGTTCTCTCGCTAAAACTTGTAAGCTACTAATAGGACTAGTTCTGAAGGCACCCAGTGCTAATCTCAAAGCTGTAGATTGTATGCTATTTAGTTTTTTTAAAGCAGTTTTGCTTGCAGCACCGTAAGATATGCAACCATAATCTAATTTACTTCTAATAAGTGATTTGTAAAGGTTAATTAATGTTTTACAGTCGGCACCCCAAAATTTATTAGATAATATTTTAAGTATGTTTAACCGGTTTTGGCATGCTTGTTGTAATTTATTAATATGCACATTCCAATTTAATTTTTTATCGAAAGTTAGGCCTAAAAAACTTACTTCTGTTGACTGTTTTATAGGTAAATCATTTAATCTTAAATTTATTGTATGGTGAGTGTTATTTTTACTAAAAATTACGTATTGAGTTTTTTCTGCAGAAAAATTGAATCCGGTTTGTAATGCCCAATTTTGAAGTCGATTTAACATAAGTTGTAATATATTTGTTGCTGAAACTAGGTTATTAGATTTGGTGTAAATAACAATATCATCCGCGTAAATGCTAGCTTTAATAGGAGCTCTGATTACATTTATGATGCTATTAAAAACCACTAAAAATAGGGTTGGACTTAAAATGGATCCTTGAGGGATTCCATTATCTAGCATTTTTGGAGAACTTATGATTCCATTTATTCTAACTTGTATAGAACGATTACTTAAGAAATTTTTTATAAAAGCAAGCATGTTACCTTGAATTCCATAATTATTAAGTGTTGCTAATATAGAGTGTTTCCATGTCCTATCAAAAGCCTGGGTTATGTCAAAAAATATTGCAATCAACTTCTGATTGTTTGCAAAGGCTTCATTGATTGAGGTTTGCAGTGAAATATGATTATCTAATGTAGACCGTCCCTTGCGAAAACCACTCTGAAATGGGGTAAGGAGATCTTTTGTTTCTAAATACCATGTTAGACGGAGATTTAGAATTTTTTCCAGTATTTTGCACATGCTGCATGTGAGAGAAATAGGACGGTACGATGAGGGTATATCTTTGGGTTTATTGGGTTTAATAATGGGAATAGTTATTGACTGAGACCAGAGTTTTGGAAATTTATGATTTAAAAAACGGGGATGTGTTTTTGGAGTTTACAATAGAGTATTCTAGTTCTTGAAGAGTTATGGTAGCATTTAATGGATCACCAGATTCCTTATCAACGATTTTGAATGACTCTATATTTTGCTTATGTAATAAGAATTCCGGCGTTATATTTTGGTCGCTAGAATTTTCTTGGTAAACTTCGGCTAAAGTTTCACCAATAGCTTTTTTACAGGTGATGATCTCATTATTATATGTTAGTGCATTGATATGCCTAAAGGAGTTGGTACCTTTAAGTTTCCGAATTTTAGACCAAATAACCTGTGAAGGTGTTGATGAATTTATGGACGATACGTAGTCTTTCCAAGTATCTTTTTTGCTTTTTTTCATAAGATATCTTGATTCAGCTCTGAGTTTTTTAAAATTAAGTAAGTTTTCGTCTGTATTATGTTTTTTAAGTTTATTAAAGGCATGTTTACAAGATGAGAGTGCTTTTGCAATTTCACTATTCCACCAAGGTACGGGTTGCCTTTTACAGGGTTTTGTCTTTCCTATATTTTCTAAAGCTGCTTCTATAATAATATTATTTAAAGAGGTGATATCATAGTTTATATCATTGCTTAAATGGAAGTTTTCAAGTTTATCATTGATATAGGATTGATAGGATGCCCAATTTGCATTTTTTAATTTCCAGGACTGATATATTGGGAAATCAAGGGGATGAATGTGATCTGATGTTATAGAAATTGGAAAGTGGTCACTATTATATAATGAGTTCAAAGTGTTCCATGACAATGTAGTTGAGAGTGATTGACTGCATAATGATATATCAATGGCGGAAAATGAACCGTTATAAGAATTAAATCTAGTTGGATTCCCTGTATTAAGTAACAATAAATCAGAAGAATCAATTAGGTTTTTCAATAAGTTACCGTATTTATCAGTTTTGTGACTTCCCCATGCCGGGTGGTGGCAGTTCATATCTCCTAAAATTAATTTAGGATGTGGAATTTGGTCTATAAGATTATTTAATTCGTGCATATCTAGATTACTAGGGTGTGGTAAATAAATGTTACATATGTTAATCTTTTTATGATAGGTAATAGAGACTGCTACAGCTTCAAGATTAGTACTTAGCGCGATCGGTTTAGCTTCCAAATCAGTTCTGGTGAAAATAGCTACTCCACCACTAGCTTGTTGAGCCATTCGATTTTTTTTAAAACATTGGAAATTTTTTAAATTTATGTTATTTTGTTTAAAGTGGGTTTCTTGAAGACAAAGAATTAAAGGTGAAAGCTCGCCGATTAGTAGTTTTAACTGTTCATAATGGGTATAAAACCCATTTATGTTCCATTGCACTATAAATGAATTAGTCATCCGTTAATTATTTTTCAACTAGTGACGATTCGTCAGTTTCGTCAGCTGAAGAAGGGTTAGGGTTTATTTTTTTCTTTAGTCGGGTGATATTATTTCTTAACCTAGAATTTTGGGTGTAACAATAAACAAAATTAAGGATTTGAATTAGTTCCTCTGGTTCATTGGAGTAATCTTTAGAAGTTAATTCAGGGTTATGAGAGTTTAAAACATTTTCCATAAAATCACATATTTCATTAAAATTTAGTATAAATGGAGGTGATCTATTTTCGATTTTGTCTTTGATGGATTCTAGGGAGTGGATGACATCTTCGCGGGGGGTTTTGGAAGAAGTTTTGGGTTTCTTTTTTGGTTTATTTTGTTTAGGGGTATTAAAAACGGATGAGTCGGTTTTTGGGTTGTCATCGTTAATTTCAGGAGATGATATGCTATGTCTTTTTAGCTGTTTAGAATTGACTGCATTATTTAAGGTTATTGATGTTTCTGGTGTCGTAGTATTTTCAGTGTTATTTACAGCTGGTGCTGTTGTTTTGGAAGAAGAAGACGACGTGTTTGGATTATCTTTAGATATGTTTTGGATGATGTCGGTTTCCGTAGTATTTTTAGTGCTATTTACAGCTGGTGATGTTGTTTTGGAAGAAGACGACGAAGTGTTTGTATTATCTTTAGATATGTTTTGGATGAGGTCGGTTTCCATAGATTGATATATTTTATCATTAGGTTCATTAGGATTAGATAATGACGATGTGATTAGAGTTGAATTTGAGGGGGGAGTTGAAAGGGTATCATTAGGTTGATGATGTTTAGATAATGTTGATGTGGTTTGAGTTGAATCTAATAGGGTAGTTGAATTAGTTTGGTTTGAAATGTTAGCGCATTCTGATTCTTGATGACCAATGGTTTTACATTTGGAGCAACTGAATCCGTCTATGAAGAGAAATACTCGGTAGGAAGTATTATCATGAGTTATGGTAAAAGAGTCAGGAATAGACATATTTTCCAGGGGTGTAATGAATGATTGCCTTCTAAAGCTCAGAACATGACTGTACTCACTTTCAGACATACCTACTCGAAGAAAAGTCATTTTAGATACAGTGTGAATACCAAGTTTTTGTAATTCTTCTTCAATTATTTCGTTCGGGATTGTAGGACATGCATTAGATATTAGAAGTCTCTGGGCTGGAGAAATTAATCTTCTTACTTCGACTTGACATCCATTTATTTCGATATATTTATAAGAATGAAGAAGAGCATCAACAGTGTTTTTTGAAGAGAGATATATGCATATCCTATTGTTAGCAATTCTTGAGGCAAAAAGTACATTAATTGGACCCACTAGTGATCCAACAGCTACGACGTAATCATGGATTTTTGTGCCTTCAATGCTGGAAATGACTATTGCTTGTTGTTTTGTTGGATGTTTAAAATAATTTACGACATCTGAGTAATTGCGTTTAACGGAGTTGTGTGTAGTATTATTGTTGTATGAAGTCATTTTAATTAATTTTCTTGATCAGAAGTTGAGCCGGTCCTGTGGCCGGTCCAAAAAACTGGTCAAGACCCAACTGGAATTTTTGTTATCTCTTTACGAAGGTATTATTTAAAGGTTATTTTGTTATTGTTACAAAAATAATGCGAAAAGAAGTGCTACTCACTTGAGATAATATTGTCAGCACTAACTAATGCACTTAAATTTGTCGTAGAGGTATAAAATATTAAATTATGATTTGTTTTTACCATTTAAAATGACTATATTTCGGGACAGCTGATAACGTTGTAGATTTGATCGCTATCAGGGCCGAACCAAATTTGAAATTTATATTCCCATTTCGGCATATATTGACTAAAGGCTTAAAAAAATTGCTGTGTGATACCCTGGTGTTATCACACTTTAATTATTGTGATACTATTTATAACTCATGTATTACAGAACGTGATAGTTATCGTATACAAAAAATGCAAAATTCTTGCCTTCGTTTGATACATGGTATCCGTAGAAATCAAACAATAAGTTACAAACTTAAAGAAACAGGTTGGTTAAGTATGAAACTCAAACGACATTTTCATTCAGCTTGTCAATTCCAAAAAATTTATATTTTTAAAACACCACCATATCACTATACTAAAATAAAATTCCGTACTGATGTACATAATATTAACATTAGACAAAAAAACACTATTTCTATCCCTTATGATCGTACACAGCACTACAAGCGATCCTTTACATATAATGTAGCCCAAGTTATGATTAATTATACCACTGCTCTCTTCGTCTTCTTCTTCTTGTGCCACTCCTATCGAAGATTGGAAATCATCAAGGCTATCCTGACCTTGTTACCAAATTACGCAGCCATGACATTCTTCTATGGCCTGAATTCCGTTTTCCTTCTATTTTTCCTTGCATTTTATTTTGAAGTAATGCCACTGCTCTTAATTTTACTAAAAACAAATTTAAAAAGTTCGTTTTTAAAAAATTATGACATATTGCATAGGTAGGGTTTGATAACATACATAATTATAATGAGTAGAACTTACATTTAAGGTGCATATTAATTGAATGCTAGATTAAATTATTTTTATATTTTAC
The DNA here is from genome assembly GCF_040954645.1 of Diabrotica undecimpunctata. Classification (NCBI taxonomy): domain Eukaryota; kingdom Metazoa; phylum Arthropoda; class Insecta; order Coleoptera; family Chrysomelidae; genus Diabrotica; species Diabrotica undecimpunctata. The sequence continues at coordinate 116,344,804 of NC_092807.1, read as the reverse complement.
TACATTTATTTAAATTAAAATTTATTTAATTTACATTTTGATTTCGTTTTTATATAAATATTAGTACTGTTAATTGGTTACAATTCTAGATATTTTTCATTATTTTGTTTGCCTATTTTAGCTTAACAGACAGGATATGTCAGTGCTTCGCACTGTACATTTCCAGAACTGAAACTCGAGATTTTTTAATTAATAATTAATTTATGTACATAATATTATGTGTATTATGTATTATTGTTTTGTTTTGAGTTTAGTGAAGTTTTGTTTTGAATGCGTTTGTAGTGTGTTTATAAATTATTTTAGTGTTATTTAAATATTTAATAATTTTTCGTACTTAGAACATCTCTTTGTCAACCATTTTCCATCCACTCCTGAATGTAGGTCTCTCCCAATTGCTTCCATCTTTCTCTATCTTGCGCCAATCTAATCCACTGTTTGCCTGCCACTGTTCTTATGTCATCTACCCATCTTTTTTGAGGTCTTCCCGTGCTTCTTGTTGTCGTCCTTGGTCTCCATTCTAGAATTCTCCGTGTCCACCTGTTGTCATTATATCGGGCTACGTGACCTGCCCAGCGCCATTTCATTTTTGCAATTTCTTCCACAATATCCCTAATCTTCGTTCTACGTCTTATCTCGGTGTTTCTAATCTTGTCTCTTAGTGATATTCCAAGCATGATTCGTTCCATTGCTCTTTGCGTTGTTTCTAATTTTTTAGCAAATTTTTTGGTAAGGGCTACTGTCTCCAAGCCGTAAGTACAAACTGGTAGTATGCATGTATTATACACCTTTTTCTTTAAGTTTACAGGAATGGAGGTGTTTTTCAAGATATATGCTAATTTGCCGAAAGCGCCCCATGCCAGTTGTGTTCTTCTTTTAATTTCAGCACCTTGATTTGGTTTTCGTAGTTTGATAACATGACCTAGATATACATAATGTTCAACATTTTCTATGGTATGATTTTGTATTGTTATATTTGTCTGGTCTCGGCTCAGTATTTTTGTTTTGTTGTAGTTCATTTTTAAGCCTACCGCTCCTGAAACTGCATTTAATTGTTGTAACATATCATTTAGTTCTTGGATATTATCGGCTATTAAAACTATGTCATCTGCGAATCGCAAGTGGTTTAAGTATGATCCGTCGACGTTGATACCCTTATTGTTCCATTCTAGTTTCTTAAAAATGTCTTCTAGAGCAAGGGTAAATAGTTTGGGAGAGATGGTGTCTCCTTGTCTTACTCCCCGTTGTAGTCTTATGGGATTAGTTTTTGTGCTTTCGTCCAGCTTTATCTGCATGGTGGCATTTTCATATATGTTTTTAATTATGTTAGTGTATCTTGAATCTATACGTGCATTTTCTAGAGATTCAAGCACTGCCCATAATTCGATGGAATCGAATGCTTTATGGAAATCGACGAACGCCATATGAATTGGAACATTATACTCGGTGCATTTTTCTATCAGTGTTCTTACGGTGTGCAAGTGGTCTATGGTACTAAAATGTTTTCTGAATCCAGGCTGCTCGATAGGTTGATAGAAATCGAGCTTATGTGTTAGGCGCTTGGTTATGATTTTAGCTAGTAATTTATACAGATGTGAGAGCAAGGATATTGGTCGGTAATTCTCGTCTTAGAACATACATTTTTTTAACAAATGTTGTTACTTATAACGTTTAACTGTAACCTTCGTGTACGAGTTATAAGATCCAATTCATTATAAAAGTTTACACTATGTGTGCAAGCAATATCTGTAGTATGACTTCACAAGACCGGAGCTATTGTTGTAGCTCTTCCTCAGACATGCACTGTATACTCGATAAGTAAATTTGTTACTTCGTATGGGTTCACTGTAAAAAAGATAATAGAAACATTTGAATTGCTTTTACTATTGAAAAATAAAAGAAATTATTACAATTATTATTACTTAACTTAATTAGAAAATAAGTTAAACTAGTATACAATAACGTTGTTGCTTCTAATTAATACACTTGTCTTGAAATTAATTTCTAGAAATGGAAGATGTTTTGTTTCGAAATGTTTTTAAGTTTGATAATTTGGATAAATACGCGCTGTCTGCTTATTTTCGAATTGTTTGTAAATTTGATAATTTGGATAAATACCTGCTATCTGTAGCTGTTTGGAAAAAGAAATAAACTCTCTAATTTTATCTCTTAGTGGATAATGTTGAAGATTATCGTGGATTAATAATTATGTACCTTTGTGATCTCATCGCATTTGATTTTGATTTGACTTAAAAATACACTTCTAGGATATTATAGATATTATAGAAATTATAGATCAATGGAATTGAACTAGCCACTGCTAATTAAACACACGTTTTACCATGATATCACCGAATTTATTGCGGGTGGTTTATGCCGATGACAGTTACGTCCCTGGATTATCTAATGTTTGACGACATATAGAGAGACTAAATATACCAGTGTTTAATTAGATTAAGAGCTTTTTGTTTTGTAGTTGTTACAATACTTATACCTACGTTTCTAATAAATAAATTTTGGTACGAGTGTAATTTTTAAAAACCCATTTTCGGTTTTGACATTCGTAACTGGTGCAATCAGTAGAATTTTTTAAAGTTTTATAGTGTTTTCCAGTTAACGCCATTCGTGACTGGTGCAGTCATTCGAATTTTTTAAAATTTTACAGTGTTCCTGTTTACCTTGCCGAATTTCGTGTGCAACTTTTCTTTTTAAAGATTAAACAAAAAAAATTCGGGTATGGTAACAGCCAAACGTCCAGGGCTAGGAACAAACATTACCCACAACCCATTGGAAAAGCCAAGACCAGGGATAAGGAACCAGGATCGTCCAGAATCCTGATAATTCAGACGGAAGAACAAAAATAGTCTACAGTCTACAGAAAATGAAAAATATTCATGTAAGTGTTTTTTTATTATTATTATTTTACTATTTTACCAAAATACATATTTTACCAATATATTGTATATTTTTGATTTACTTTGGGGGACATGTTTGTTTGAAAAGTGTTTGTCTTTTTGATACTGATATTAAGTAAATTAACTCACAGAGCAGCAGACCCTATTGCATCAAGAACAGGACTTGATTCTTGGGTAAAAGTTAAAGATTCTCTGATAGTAACGTTTTTTGACCAGATATCAATTAATTGTTTAAAAATCCTAATTTCAATGAAACCAGAAATAAACAAAAATGCACAAAATTTTGGTTTAAGAGTCCAGGATGCTAGAAACAATTTTTGTTCAAATATAAATATGTCCAATGACCAATTAAAGGCCAAAATATTAAAATTTAACAATATGAAGATTTTTGTCCTAAAACTTTTAAAAATTCCCTTAATTATCACATGCAATTAGTAGTCAGAATAAAGAATCCTCATTTAATGGAGCAAGCAATGGCTTTCGCTAAAGAAGAAGAAAGTTTTATGACTTACAAGAATCGAAGGAATATTACGAGACCCTCAAATTTTACTAACTCTCGATCCCATAATAATTCTAATAAAAATTTAAATATTAATTCACAACATTCTTCATTTCCAAATAGAAATAACTTATTCTCGAAATGAGAATTTTTCACATTATAATTATTTTCAAAATCGACATTCTTCCCCAAGTTGTAGTCAATACAGAAATAATATTTTTTTTAGAAATCCAAATAATAATTTTCATATTCGTCCAACTTTTTTAAACAATGGTTTTAATAATAATAATGGCAACAAATTTTCAAGAGAAGTTTTAAATATACCTAGATATCAGCAATATATTCCTACCCAAAGAAATTCATTGCGACCTGAGCCAATGGATACAAGTTCCAACAACTTTAGTTGACGAAGTACCTTTAGACATGATAGACGTTCTCCAAATAATTAATTTAATTATAAAATAACGAGTAATAACGTAAGAGAAGGACATATAATAATAAAATGAAAATTGAATGAATGGAAAATGAAAAGATATAATGGAAATAAAAGAAAAATGTATAGAATATATAATAAGAATTAAATATATATATATATATATATATATATATATATATATATATATATATATATATATATATATATGGTAAACTCTTAAATATTGGGGAAATCTGCAAGAAAGACTCTAATGAGTATCAATTGTTTCGCCGCACGTTTTCGCCAAAGATAATTAATTTGGCTTCTTCAGGGCTGAAAGAGAATAAATTATAATTAGCTACCATATATTATCTATTAAAACATTATTGATCTTACCGTAACTTAGAATTGTAGAGTTAGAATATTAAAAAACTTTGCTAGTAACATAGTGGTGTTTTTTGTTACTATGTGCAAAAAAAGTTTTTGTAAGGTTTGAAATGTATGGTAGCTTTGTACTTAACACGCAAAGGTTTGCCCAAGGTTAATCGAAAAACCCAATGTAACTACATTTAAAAGGAGGTTATTCTTTGAATTGTCGGCAATAACTAAATTTTTGATTTTTAGAAAGTTTAAAAGTGAGGTTCTGTTTTAGCCAGAACGCATGCGCTGACAAATTCAAGTAGTTCTTATGAATCTTTATGTCGTTAAGGTTCATTGTAAATTATGCGTAATTTAGGTTAGTACAGCTACCAACTGATAGATGGCTCTAGATGGAGTGTTTTCAAGAGCCAGAATTCGACAAGTTTTAACGATTTTAGTGCGCGCACATGCTGTAATTGTGAGGTTATCTGTGTAAATTGCCAGGTTTTGGACTACAAAATGGATGCTTGGATTGGAGGTAAGTCTAGAATTAAAAAACTGTTATTTCACGGCATTGGCATGTGGATTATTGTATAATAGGGACTTATGTACGTATATTCTTGGCTCGAATAGTTGTCACATTGTTTCAAAGGCTCGCCGCTTGGGATTTAATTTTGTTCTTTTAAAAGGACGGTAGTAATTAATACTACCAACGTGCGTATTGTTTTAGGAGGCCTCTCAAATTGCATGAGCTATTAGAAGAGCTTGATTCTGATAAAATCCCAGTCCCTCCAGATGGTTTGATCATATTTCCCCCAGAAAATGCCAATGATGATGTCACCGATTGCGACTCCGGCGATGAAGAACTAACTACAATAAATAATTTACCGGGTAGTCAGTTGAGAAACGATGTAGAACTTGTTTTTGATAACGCGACTGAATTACCACAAGATTCTGTGAATTCCAGCCTACCAGAAGAAAATTCGGATGATGACAATATACCATTGGCTTTGTTTCTTTCCAAGGAAAAGCTGCCCCATTAATTAGAGAAGAGAATATCTGCACACTGGATTCAAGGAGACTTGTATCAACACCCTGATTGTACTTACTGGAAAACTCAATTTGGACCGAAAATGACTCAGTCGCCGATGGAAATTTTCAATTTGTTTTTTGATGATGAAGTCATCAATTTGGTTACCGAATACACTAACATCTACGCAGGACAAAGAAATCTTTTGAACGACATTACTCAAAATGAGATTCGATGTTTTATAGGCGTTCTTGTATTGAGTAGTTATGTGGTTGTGCCGAAAAGGTACATGTACTGATAAAATCGTGACGATTCGCACAACGCAATGGTGGTAGCTGCTATATCTAGGGATAGATTTTCCCACATAATGAAAGTTTTGCATGTTTGCAATAACTTGTCATTAGATAAACTTTATAGATTTGCCAAGATGCGACCCCTGTTCGACGTAATAAACAAAAAATTTATACAATTTTCCCCTTTAGAACAACATCACAGCATAGATGAGGCAATGGTTCCGTATTTTGGTCGCCATCCCACAAAACAATTCATCAAGGGAAAACCAATCCATTGGGGGTACAAAATGTGGGTAGGAGCCCTTCGTCTGGGATACATAATTTGGTTTTCTCCTTACCAAGGTAATTCCACTACAATACCTGAACAATATAAAGTCCTTGGATTGGGTGCATCAGTAGTTCTAGCCTATGCAGACAGATTGAATGAAGTATGGCCTCAAAGGCGATTCCATCTTATTTTTGATAATTATTTTACTTCTATTCATTTACTGCATGGGCTAAAACAAAGAGGCATATTTGGTACAGGCACTGTAAGGGAAAATCGCACCATGAAATGCCCTTTACCCTGTTCATCTATTATGAAAAAAACTGAACGTGGTAAATACGAGTATCGTCTTGATAAAAATACAGGAATAGTGGTTTGCCGCTGGCATGATAATAATATCGTTTCTATTGCTTCCAATTTTGTACCAGTAATGCCTTGCTTCTCTGTAAAGAGATTTTCACAAGCAGAGAAAAAACATATTCAAGTTCCTCAACCAAATATTGTTAGATAATACAATAACTTCATGGGTGGCGTTGATCGCAGTGACCAGAACATCAGTTTATATCGAGTGTCCATAAGAGGAAAGAAATGGTATTTTCCCCTTTTTGCTCATTGCGTTGATATGGCTATTCAAAATGCGTGGCAGATTCACAAAACTCAAGACGGTAAACTGGATCAACTTGAATTTAGAAGATCTATTGCAACTAATATTTTGGAAACTTTTAAAAAAGAAACAAAACGCGGACCTTCTAAGCGAAATTTGAATTCGGTAGCCAATTCAAGATATGACGGTATTAACCACTTGGTTCTTTATCAAGAAAAGCAATCGCGATGTGGATATTGTCACAAAAAAGTCCAGTTTTTGTGTGAAAAGTGCAAAATACCTTTACATCCAAAATTTTGTTTTAAATCCTTTCATTCTTTGTAAATTGATACTAATAAAATATATATGATATCTGGTACCGTAAATTTGTACCGTCCTTTTAAAAGAACATGTCAAAACTTGACAGGTATCGTAATAAAAAAATATATGATTGTGTTTTTTGGTTCCATATGCTATAATTTCCATGAAAATTCGAAATTAATTCAAAATGTTAACAAGAAAAGTTTCAGTAATATCTGGGTTAAATCCAAGAATAGGAAAATATTTTTTTTATTTTCTTTATTTAATTATATTCTATTGTTCATGTATTATTATATCTTATTGAGATATATCTAAGAAAAGCAAGGGAATGTTATCTTTTTTTAGTTAATGAAAATTAATTATAAAGGTAGGTTAGTTGTTAATGGATATATCAGTCAAGTTAGTTATCTGTGATGTTGTATTGTTCTTGGTATCTGATTTAAGTAAGAAGTGGTATATATCGCTTAGATTCTTAATGTCACTCTTAACATTAATGGAGAAATCGTTAAGGAAAATATAAGACATTTCAATGAACTCTCTTTTAGATTTATTGTTCTCACGGTGGAGAATTGTAGTGTTCGTATAGTCAATGAGATTACCAGTGGAATGGACATGTTTGGCTAATGCACAACGGTCAGGGTGAAGTCGAGAATCACTTTTGTGTAGTGTAATACGTGATTTCAATAATTGAGATGTTTGACCGATGTAGGAATTGTTGCAAGAGAGACATGGAATGTTGTAGACAATGTTACTAAGCCTATCTATGAGAGTCTTATCTTTTATCTTAGAATAAAGATTATTAATTGTTAGGGCTGATCTACAAGCCACATTAAGTTTAATGTTGTTATTATTATTACCAAAGCTATTTTCAACACTTTTCAGAATCCTTGTTAACCCCAGAGTGATATCTCTGAAATATGGTAATGAAAAATATTTGTTGATAGGAGTATCCGAGACTGGGTTCCCACTTAAGACATCAGGATCAGCATTGTTAGTCGCGAAGGAAGGTGAAATATCTTCGTTATGGATAGTATTAAACAAAATCTTATTTACTAATGGTGTTGGATAAGCGTTTGAAATAAAAAGTTTCTGTAGGATTTGTAGGTTTTTTGTATGAAATGAAGAATCTGATAGTTTAATTACTCTATTTTTTATCTGTTTGATTAGGTTAACTTTGGTAGAATTATTATGGTATGAGTGGTAGTTAAGGTATCTACCAGAATGGGTCGGTTTTTGATACCAATTTATTTTAATGTTGTTGTTTTCCCTGATCATCCTTATGTCGAGAAAGGGGACGGACCAATTACCATCTTCCCTCTCTATAGTGAACTGGATGTAGGGGTCATAATCATTAAAAGTATCTAATAGTTCATCTACCTTGTCATTGGGTATAGCCAAAATTATATCATCAACATATTTTTTAATAAATGGAATTTTAAAGGATAGTAAAGGAATGACTGAGTCTAATACATAATCCCTAACGTAAGTTGCAATGATAGGAGAAATCTTTGCTCTCATAGGGGTACCGAAAGTTTGTTGATAGAATTTACCATTAAATGAGAAGTAAGTGTTGTTAAAGAGAAATTCGACGATGCTGATTAATCTGTCGTAAGACATGGAACAACAACCTCTAATACGGTCCCAGTTGATCTCTATTGATGTCAAACATATTTCTAGATGAACGTTGCTGAATAAGGATTCAACGTCAAGGCTAACGAGGACATAATTTGATGGTAGTATGTAGCCATTATATTGGTTTACCATCTCAAAGGAATCTTTAATGTAATATTGACTTTCATAATTATATGCATTAGTAAGTATGTCTGTAACAAAAGCTGATTTTCAGTGGGTGTTCCAATGGAAGCTACTATGGGACGAACCGATAGTGTTGGTTTGTGGATTTTTGGCAAAGCATAAAACTTTGCAATGTTCCCATTATTGTTAGTTTTTTCTTTGTGTTACGGTCAATCTCATTGGAAGAGGCTAAGGATGCGATTAATGTATTGCATTTCCCACTTCTTCTCTACAAAGGTCTCTCTACTATGTCCCAAAGTTTTTTAATATTCTAACTCTACAATTCTAAGTTACGGTAAGATCAATAATGTTTTAATAGATAATATATGGTAGCTAATTATAATTTATTCTCTTTCAGCCCTGAAGAAGCCAAATTAATTCTCTTTGGCGAAAACGTTCGGCGAAACAATTGATACTCATTAGAGTCTTTCTTGCAGATTTCCCCAATATTTAAGAGTTTACTATTTAACTTATCTGCAAAGATTAAATTTCTTTTCTTTTCCATAATATATATATATATATATATATATATATATATATATATATATTTATATATATATATATATATATATATATATATATATATATATATATATATATATATTAATGTGATATTAAAAGTCTGAGGTGCGCCAAGCAATTAATTAGCTAATTAATTAATTAATTAAATTTATTTAAATAATGCAATTATGATTCTATCACACTATTTAATTTTCTTATCTCAGGGTTTTACTCGTGCTTCAATATCTATGCTTTACATATGATAGGTAGGGTCCGAAGAATACCGGAATAATAAAAAACATATATGATACAACATTATATATTGAAATAAAATTCAAACTCAAATATCTTTAATAAAAAATATCTTATATAATGATTATCAAAATGTTGTTTTACGTACGTAAATCTTCAAAAAACTAATGGTATATACAATATAAATTAAAATTTCAAATCAAAATTGTTGTTATAAATCTCCTGATCAAAATATTCCTATCTTTTTTAAAGCAATTGTTAAAAGAATGTGTTGTTATTAAAAAAAACTGACGAATGGTAAAACTATCTCTCTGATGATTAGTTGTCCAAATCCTTGTTCCTTGTAGCCTACACTATCTATTCTTAGCAGTCCCCTAGGTAATCAGCAATCTTACAATAAATTATTGCGAGCCTATCGTCTTTAATGATCTCCTTCAAATGCACGTATCGTTCAAATGATGCTAGCCTCTTCTCCTCTCGATAAACTGAATCTCTCGTTCTGGCCTGAACAGTGACTCTTGGAATATAAGTAGAAAAATATAACTTACAATATTTTACTGGATCAGCTTCCGTCAGATACACTTACTCCACGAAAACTCACAAAAAGTCACTTCTACTGCTTACTACCTCTGGAGAACCGCCAACGAACAACGACTGTTCGCCTTGAACCCTTGAGAAAACAACTGATTATCTTTTGTCCCTCAAAAATCTAGCTAAGCTCTCATTCCTACATACCTATCCCACTTTTTCCAATCTCCTCCAATCAGAGTTCGTCGCACTTAGACCCATCCACCATTTGGATAACAAACAACAATTTTACCTATAATTATAAATTTCTTAAAAACTATTAACATGCTAATCTGTATTTACAAATTCTTAAGAACTAAAGGAGAATTATATTTTCTAAATATTTCTATTCTATTGTCTTATTCAGTGTATATCGACGTACAAGTTTATTTGAAAAACCCGCTCGCTTTGTTCATGATTTCACTAAGCTCACTCACGTCACTCGAGACATAATTAAAAAAAGATATAGTAATAAAACATTTCCAGTTCACAATTCAAGAAACTTGGAGTTAATCATAGTAACGACGAAGAATATCAAGCCATAAGTAATTTGTGTTATGAATATAAAAATATTTTTTATACAGACGGATTAAGCCTCAGTTTTACGAATGAAATAAAGTATAAAATAGATTTGGTTAATGATACTTCGGTTTCCACAAGGAATTATAGAATTTCGGAAGTTTATAAAAAGAAGTTAGTAGACAAATAAATGATATGTTAAAAATGGAATAATACAAGATTTAAACTTGCTTTTTAATTTACTTATTTGGATAATAGAGAAGAAAATGTATGCAAGTAATCAAAATAAGTATAGAATAGTTATCAATTACCGCAAACTGAATGAAAATACAATTCAGAGACAGGACATTATGAACTTTTACGTATGCCGTTTGGATTAAAAAACGCTTCAGCTATTTTTCAAAAAGTTATGAACATTGTGTTAAGAGGATATCAGAACGATATCTGTTATATATATTTAGATGATATAGTTTAACCCTTAACTGGTCCGGTACTGTAGCAGTAGCGTAACTGGTCCGGCGTAGTCTGCGAAACTACTGTTTTCAAGAAAGCAAAACAACACTCAAAAATAATTTTTTTATTAAGAAAAAATGTTACAACCATACCCTGATATATTTATATAAAAGTGAACCTATTAGATTTGGGCATTATTTGGGTTAAGAAAAAAAAATTTTTAAATAAACCTGACATCCATACAAATGTTTGTGAAAAAGTACATAGTTTTGTAGAGTAATTAAAAAAATATATAAAAAACACTATGAAAAAAAAAATGTATTCCTAGGATAAATGTTCAAACTGACTAAACAAAAAACTAGGTAAAATAAAAATCAATAAAAAATGTTTGTTTCCAGCATCAGTCAAACTTTACCAATTTTATATAGTAGTTTTGTACATTCCAAACAAACAGGCTTTTTGCAACGCAAGCACAGGTATTTTGTCATCCTGCGATTTGTACTCGGACACAAACTGCAAATCTTGCGTTTTTCTAAAATAAGAACATCCGTCTGATTGTCCTCTTGTTCTTCTTGAACTCCAAGTATCTGGCTAATTGTAAGACGTAATTGACGTGGAATGTTCGTCATTGTCATTCGTCTTTTCATGTGATCTTGCACTAACTGCATAGCCAACTCCAGAGCAAAAACACTTTTTTTCTTTTACTACTGGATTGTTTTTATAACACTGATGTAGAATATATGAATTTGCTATGTACAATATGCGGAAAAAAATTGTTAATCGCCATCTTCGGGTTCGACGGCTTGAGGTGCTTTTGGAGCATTTCTCATCTAGGGAATCTACACCTTCCTTATTCTCATTATAATTAGAAATAATTTCTAGTTTTTCAGAAGAGGGATCACTATAACGTCCACTATGCATTGAAGATATAAGTACTGTAGCCTTTCCCACTTTTCCTACATGAGAAATTAAGGTACATTTTTCCCTAAATCCATAAATTGTTCACCCTTCAGCTCTGTTTCTGTTGGGCAGAAAAGATGGAGTTATTTCAGCCTTATTTTTTTTTCAGTGTGCCCACATAAGTCAAGTTTTTTGTTCATAAAATATCGACTAATTGAATAGAACAGTACTAATTATCAGCTTTGATATTTCGGTTGCTACCAAAGGGCGGTTCAGCTAAGCGCAACGCAGCTTGTGTAGGCTTTAGGAATTTTTTGTGCTCGTCACTGATACCAAATCCATCCTAAGTTTTTTCATCTGTAGATATAAGCATTATACAAATAACCATTACGTTCATCCGTAAGACACTGTATTTAGCCGGTTTGTTAGGTATGTACATTTTAAACCGGCATTTACCTCGAAAACTTACAAGCATTTCATCAATTGTGGCAGATTGACCAAGTCCGTATACACTTTGACAATTTTCTATGAAAGTATTGAATATAAATGAAATAGCTGCAGTTGGATCATCTTTTTTGCATTCCTCCCTGTCTTCGGGATTGTCGAATCGGATAGCAAGTAAAAGAACAGCAAATCTTTTTTTGCCCATGACTGCTTTAAAGATTTTTTTTCAGTTCCATCTGTTGCAAATAAACGGTCTATGTTTTCGTGACTGGAATTGAAAATGGCAGTGTAAACAAGTAGTCTTGTCAGAGCCAAAAATGCTCTTAACTCAATAACATCCATTTCTCTAAGATGATGGATAGAACTAGCAGAATATTTCTCACGCATTGATCGTAATTTTGTGTTTGTATTTTGCTTAATATGTTATAGAATGTTATCACTAAACAACATATTCCAAACAGACAAGGGTATCGCAGCCTCGCCGAGCATTTTTGCCTTTGTTTTTAGAATTGGCACTTTTATGACAATGTTGTGTTTACGTGTTCTAGATGAGGGGATAACTTCTGACGAACACCACCTGTGTCGATTTTTACCATAAACATAGGTTTTGTAACTATCACTTACTGCTAATTTATTACAATCTGCAGGCTCGTCAAAATCAGAAAATTCCGAACATGTATCGTGTTCAGATTCAATGTTATGGTCTTCCGAAATATCGTCTACATCACTGTCACTGTCACATCCCTCATTGTACCACTTTAAAAGAGTTGTCTCATAATCGCCATAGCCGAAACGCACTCGTTTTGATGGCCCGGCTATAATTTTTAAAAATGCACGACACACAAAAAAGTCACACCAACAGTCCGGCGTTGTCTGAGGAACTACTCTCGACCTAATTATTGGGATAACTTTTTAGGAACTGAGAGAAACTTGTCGCAAATACACCCACTTGTCAAGCTCCAATATTTTAAGGATTAGATAGAAGGACTTGCCTGTAGGCAGTGCCAATTTCCAATAAAATATAATTAAAAGTATGGAATCGTCTGTCAGACGACGCCGGACCAGTTAAGGGTTAAAAACACAGCTAGATAAATCAGAATGTTTACGAAGAGAGGTGTCATATTTAGATCATGTTATAACAAAAGACATAGTACAAACAAATCCAGATAAAATAAACTTAGTCAAAAACTCTTCTATTCTTACTACACAAAAAGAAATTACTACGATAGAAAAATAACTTTTACCAATTTTATGGGCTTTTAAAACATTTAGACCTTATTTATACAACAGATCTTTTGAAATTTTATGCCCGTAATATGGTTATTTCATTTAAAGGAACCCAACTCCAAATTATTTCGATAAAGATTAAGAAGAATTTAAATATACCATAAAATATAAACCCGGTAAACCGAATATTGCAAGTAAATCGAATAAATATTATTTCAATTAAAACAGAATCAAATATTAATAATCCCGCTGGCATTCCGGTACTTCCAAAATACTTTCTACATACTGGACATTCATACAAATTTACAATTAAACTTTTATCATACAAGAAATTTATTTATTAAAAAATAAAGCTCAAAGACTATACACAAGTTTCAGAAATCAAACAAGTTATTATCCACAATTAGAGAACTCATTCACCCCTTTAATTACGTTACAGAATAAAATAGAAGAACAGATATATCAAATTAATGCACCTTTGTACAAGGAAGAAAAAATAATAAAAAGAGGACTTCTAAATCCTCTAGGAACAATAATAAAATGTATCATAGCAAATATGGACCAAGAAGACGCACAAAAAAAAATTAAAAACGAAATATATATATATATATATATATATATATATATATATATATATATATATATATAATAAAGGATTTATTACGGCTGTCGCCGCTTCTCCGCCCCCAATTTCCATCTATTTCTGTCATATGCAGTTGCCTCTTCTAAGTCTCTTGCCGCCATTGCTTCATCAATATCGTTGCGCCAACTTCTCCGTGGTCGTCCTCTCTTTCTTCTTTCAGGAGGGATCCATTCCAGTACTCTCCTAGGCCATCTGTACTCTGGCATTCTTTTAACATGTCCGAACCAGATTAATTGTTTTCTTTCTATGTCATCATTGATATTTCTCTCCATTTTCATTTCGTTTCTTATTTGTTCGTTTCTAACTCTCTCCAGTTTCGATCTACCGCAGCTTCGTCTCAGATAATCCATTTCTGTCGTCAAAAGTTTGTTTCTATTAGCTTTGGTGACGTCCCATACTTCCGAACCGTAAAGTGTAATACTTTGGACTATACTACCGTAAATGTGTTTTTTGGTTTCTCGTCGAATTGTTTTTTGCCAGAGAAGAGAGTTTAAGGCACGGGTCGCTGCTCTGCCCTTGTTTATTCTTTCCCTGATTTCATCTGCGCTATTTCCCTTCTTGTTGAAAATGACCCCCAAATATTTGCAGGATTGCACGCCTTTGATTTTGTCGTCTTCCAAGACGACAAAATCAAATAAAAAACGAAATAAAACAATTAAAAGATAATCTAAAACTCAGTTCCCTAAGACAATTATCTTTAATGCAAGATTCTATAAATACATTTAATAATGATATACATTTAACATAATCAATTGATTTTAAAATCAAAAATTGAAGCTATAGAGAATAAATTAGCTTTATTTGAAAAAACTATGTACATACATTATTCAGTCATTTATAATAATAAATCAAATTCCTTTACTTTATCAAACAATCTATGATATTTTTGAGAAAGTAGAAACTGCAATCTCGTTGGCCAAAATAAATACCTTGCACATTTCTATAGTAAATCCAGTTGAACTTTTAAATGAAATAAAGAAAGCAAAATCTCAGACAAAGTTAAAATTATTGCCTTTTGATACTACACTAGGAAAAATAATTCAGTATGAGAAAATAATAAATATTAAATGCTATAATTACATTTGTATTCAAGATTCCACTAGTTGTATCGAAGATATATGATTATTACCAAATATAACTCTGTAAAATGGTGTATTTATGAAGTCTGTATACCTAGTAGAAACAGGGGTAGTAAAACTTCTAATTGGATGAATAGTCATTAACAAATTAAAAAAAGTATTATTTATCATATAGCACTATTAAATATGATAGTATTATACAGTGCTAGTCAAAAGTCCGTTCATAATAGTGAAATGTGGACGGAGGTAATAAACAGACGTAAGATTCTTAACTAGTCATAATAAGTGACGTAATAGTGACAGATGATATTACAGCGCCACTATGACAGATAATTTTAAATGGGACCTTATGGCAAGTGATACCTCGTTTAAAAGGTATAAAAAAAACCTATTTAACCATACTAATTTTATTTGAGTTTAAGCTTATTTTGATAAATAAATTAAATAAATAATAAAATTGTAGTTTCGCATTTAATTTATAAATATTCGCTCCTGGTTACTTATCAAAACCTCCTTGAAACCTCCGCCTTGAAACTTGAAACCTCCGCCTCTGGTTACTTGTCAAAAAGTTGATGTTTTTCAATTCCATAATTGTTGTTACGTCAACTTCAATTTTTTTGACAATTAAAATTATCTGTCACAGTGGCTCTGTAACGTCATCTGTCACTATTACGTCACCTGTTACGACTAGTTTAGAAGCCTACGTCTGTTTATTACCTTCCTTCAAATTTTACTATTATAACAATAACCTGTTCAAAAGATACGAGGGGCAACTGACTTTTGACTAGCACTGTATATGATATTATAATAATATCACTGATATTATTTTTCAAATAGGGTTTTCGTGACTCATTCGAGTTCATTATACTAGTGTATAATTACACTACAACTATTAAACAACTAGTCCATAATAAATTTAAACATTATATTGCTCTTAATAATAATTAATAGGATATAAATTATCACAAAGTTCAATAATGTTGCAAAATTCATTATTTTGCCTCCGATATTAAACAAATCCTATACTAATTGAAGTGCTGTTCTCTGTAACTCCGCGTTAATCAACCAGTCTATTTGCTTTGGTGAACATTGTCCTTCCTTAAATAGGACAAATAAAGGGGTTTAAAATATATTAACAATACATTTGCGTAAATATAAGCATTGATAATAAAATGTAAATATGACCATCGAAAAGGTTGAAATTCTCATATTATCATGAAATGTTAAATCTAATTTTTGTTTTGTTGTATACAACAGACAATATCTATTTTTATTATTATTAAACACCTAAGCAAATTTGTTTTATCTTAGGGAGCTCTGGTTGGTTGCCACTTCCTTTTTTCTTTTTTCTTTTCTCTTTAATTTTCTCGTTAACGACTCGACTTCCTCTAGTAAATGTTTAGATTTTTTTAATGGCATCGCTAATTCAATTATCTCTTTGATGATTGTACTAAAACTTTCCCAGTCTGCTAGTTTATTTGTTAGTATTGGGTTATAATCATTTCTAATGATTTTACCACTCACAGTGATTATTAGGAGTGAATGATCTGAATTTATATCCCAATTGAAATTAATATCTAGATAATTTTAATAACGAAGAAATCAATTAAGTCCGATATTTTGTTTCTATCTGTTGGCTAATAAGTCGGTCTACCTATTGATATTACTTTACATTTTTGTTCTTTCATGGCTGCCAGTATGTTGTGCAATTTTTATAACAACTAAGGCACTTTTCGAGAATCGCTAACTTTTGCGTAAAGTTGTCTTTATCTAATCTGATATTGATTTACGTACAAAAACCAGCGTAATTCTAGTTCGACAATTCATTTGTTGGGAAAGCTTGAGTTTTGTAATATACTTTTCACCGAGAACCAAATTCGCAGTCAATATTTTAGGGTCAACAAACTTTCAATAGTAATAAAAATTTAATTTTTAAAACAATAAACTTGCATGAAAGGGCCGGTCATTTTACCTTCAGATAAATAGTGTCTTATCTGACAGATTGTTATCTAGAGGTTAGACATTTTTTTATAGAATAAAATGTACCCGTCTTTTCACGTCAAATTATGTTGCGGTTACTTATGTGTAAGAAAAATGTAAAATTTATTTCGGAGCACACCAATGTTTATTTTTAGTCAAAGAAATCACACTAATGTTTTAATATCTGTTTTAGCTATATAATTTGCGGTTGCAGGAATAAATTAAATTATGTAAGAAAAATAACGAATAAAAAAATATTACATGTATATCCATGATTCTTTTGACGTTCACCTATAACACTAAAATATTATATAAGGTTACTTTAAATATCTTTAACTTCAGAAAGTTCAATAATGTCTTTATTTAGCAATTCATCTTCAAATTTGTCTTTATTTTAATCTCTCACTAGGTTATAGAATGTTGCTGTAGAATAGAACGGTTGAATCTTTTCAACTTTACAGCCACTTTCATTGTATAAAAGAGTACCTAAACCTTCTCTTTCATATATAAAAAGTTCTTTTACATATCTTTCTTTAATATGGAATTTATTATAGAAATTGTCTACATGGATTATGTAGTGTACTCCCTAAAAATAGCTTTACTGTATAATCATAATCACCAAGTAACAACCCATTTCTATTATCTTCATTTAAACTTTTGATCAAGAACACAGAATTATTTATACCTATATATTTTTCATATTATTCATAATATTGTTATGAAGCTATTTTCTTGTTAGCAATTTAAGCTATACACGGTTCACAATTTGTCGATAGCTCACTACAAGTTTAACCCTAATTAGAGCGCTGAAATACAGAGAGGATAGGTAATACGATATAATAGTAAAAACCAACCTGAAACTGACGGTTTAAGATGTTTTCGACTAACCCACCTTGTATCTAAAGGAATACAATACTTTATAATCCTATTACGAGGGTATTTTGAATGGTTACAGATGTGTTACACCAGTGTCGTAGAGTATATGATTGAAACATTTTTTTGAACTAAATAAATATATAATTGTACTTATGTAAATTGTATTTTTTAATAAAACTTCTTTATTTTATTCAAAAATAAAAAGTTTCTTGCCATTTGTAAAAGTAACATTTATTTATTTAAGGGGAAAGGCGCCAAATGTCGCCTGGCATAATTTCCAATGTGTTTTAAATGTATCCATTATTTTCGAATCCGTAGAAAACTAATAAATATTTTTGAAAAATTTAAACGCAGAATGAAAGATTACATTATAACTGAGGGCAGAAAGTCCCTGAAAACTTCTACAATGTTTATTTTAATATGTTATGTAACAGGGGTGAAAATAAAAGAGAAAATATAGTATAATTTTTAATTGAAAATATTGCATGCAAAAGAAACTTTTTATTTATTCTAATAAATATTTTATTCTGCCTTTAAATTTTTCAAAAATGCTGTTTAGTTTTCTCAGGATTTGAAAAAAAAATGGATACATTTAAAACACATTGAACATTTTGACAGGCGACATTTTGCGCCTTTCCCCTTTAATACCTTACGATTACAACTATTATTATTTACCTTATATAATTACGATTAGAAAACTAATCAAATTCAAAATAAATAGGATCAACTTCGGAATCCGAGTCATCTTGAGGGTTAATAATTAGCGGTTGTGTCTTTACGGTCGCATCAATTATGTTATCAAGATCCCACATTTTTTGTTCTTCTTCTATTACATGCCTTACTGCATCTTTCCAGTTTTGTTTTGTAATATGTTGTAAAGACTCGTATAACAATTCACGTACAGCTTGTATTTTATATAACGTATTTTTTCTAGCCACATAACTTTTTATTTGTGCCCAAATGAGTTCAATTGGATTTATTTCGCAATGGTAGGGTGAAAGTCTAAGGACTGTAATGTTTCGCCTTTCCGCCATTTTGTCAACTACGTATTCCTTGAACTTAGATTTGTGTTGCCGGGCAATTTTTAGAAGTTCTGCTTTTACCATTCCATCTTTGTAAGGCAGATACTTATTCCGCAGCCAGTCAAGAATATCCTGTTTCTTCCACGCAGTCGTTGGAAGTCTTTCTACTAGTCGTGAATGATAAGGTGCATTATCTAATACTATAATTGAATTTGGTGGTATGTGTTCAATCATCTGCTCAAAATACTCTTCGAAAACATTAGCTGTCATCTCCTCGTGATAGTCTTTTGTGCTTTTGAACTGAAATTCCAACAAACCATGCTTAACAAATCCTTTTTCACTGCCAATGTGAGAAATTATTAATCTACTGCCTTTACCAGAAGGTGGGGAGATACCAGTAGACCAACCTTCCATAAAGGCTTGCCTGGAGCTTAATATATTTTTATCTGACCAAATTTTTTTTTTAGAGTATGACCTGAGTTTACCCACGTTTTATCCTGGTAGAAGATGGGCCTTCCTTCAGCCCGGAATTTTATCATATTATCTTCAGTAGCGCTGAGTCGTAAGTAAGTAAATAAAAGAGGGACTGGAAGAAGTAACTACAAAGAGGAAAATAAAAGAAAAATACCTATTTGAAATGGACGCCGTTCAAAAGAATCCTCTTGCTGGATGGAAAAAAAGGCTTTTATTTCCTAAAAAATATTAAAGGGTAAAAATCTTTTTAAAACAAATAATTCTACAACTTCTGGTTTAAAGAGAAACATTACATATTTATTATTACTTCACATCAACAGTTATTACAAATAATATAAACAAAATTTATCAAAAAACCTTACAAGTTGGGCGACATTTGTAACGATTTACAACAAGCTCCAGACGTTGGCGACACTTATAGGAATTTAAATTATTATTAAAAATGAAAAATATCTAAATTTCACAACGGAGCTTAAATTGAGGTTAACCTTTAAACAAAACAATTCAAAATTATAATTATGTAACATATGTCCGAAAAGGATAATACTGACTGTCATAATGTCGAAATGACATATCAAACATTTTTGAAATATTAATTTTAATTATTGTTAACTTTATTTAAAAGAAGACTAATATGACAATTAGCTAATCCATATAACTTATAATTTTATTTATTTATAATTTGTTCATGTGTAAATAAAAAAAATCACAGAATAAAAAAAACGGATGTGGCAGTCCAGTGGGACTGCCGGTAAAAGTTATACTTCTATACACGCGTTCGTCGTTACAAATTTATATGGGAGTCAATTTGCACAATCATTACATATGTAATGCTATAGATAAGAGAGAGCAGAAAAAGAATTGGGTATATAGGTATATGGTGCATCGTTTGCTGTATATAAACATTTAACCTGTAATAGGAGTATAGTAAATGAACGATTGAATCAATATTTTAATAAAAATATATATTTCTATTCTCATATATGTATAAAAGGACTTGAATGCAAAAAAAATTTTTTGCACTGCCACATAATTCAATATTATAATACAATACAAATTAAAATGCAATATTCATAAGTATTTAAAAATGACAATATACATAACTTACTTACGCATATGTTTAATTTACCATGATAATAATATTAATAAAAAAATAATAATATTAATAAATATTAAATATGTTTACAAAAGGAACATTTTTATTCTCGAGAGAGAAAGAGAGAGAGAGAAAATATATCTTCTGTCTCTCTCTTACCTATATCTTACATATGTAATGATTTTGCCGATTCACTCAATGTAAATATACGAATAGATACAAATTTCCAACGTCGAACGCGCGTACAGAAGTATAACTTCAAAAAATGTTTGTGGATAAAAATAAAAAACCAGCAACTCGGATTATGTTGTAAATTTTTATTTTATTTTAAAATTTAGCATTTTTGCGTATATTACATATATTTAATAAAATTAACGTGGGGTTTTTAAATATTTCAAAAAAAAAAAATTCATATTGGGATTCGAACTCATATACACCAGCGTATGAACGAAACACGTAAAATATTTGCCAATTAGACATGACACAAACGTATTTCAAAATTGACAGTTCTCGGTCATACAGTGATTTATTGAGATTATTATTTTGAAATATAAAAGACTAAAATAATTATGAACATTTAATAAATAATACAAAACATATCACATAAATAATAATATTATTAAATATTATATTATATATATATATATATATACAACATTAAATATATATATATATAATATATATATATATATATATATATATATATATATATATATATATATATATATATATAATATTAAATAAGTATATATACAAAAGGAACATTTTTATTCTCGAGAGAGGAAGAGAGAGAAAATATATCTTCTGTCTTTCTCTTACTCATTATCTTACATATGTAATGATTTCACCGATTCACTCCCGTACAAATTTCCAACGTGGACCGCGCGTATAGAAGTATAACTTCAATAATAATCAGAATGCCCACTCTCACATTCCGCCTTTGAAGTGTGTCAGCACGCGATCGCCATATTTTAAACGGAAACAAACTCAGATTAAGACATTTGTGACAAGCTACGACAAAACCATAATTTAAATTTTTAGTAATAATTTTGAAATAATTTAATCTATTCTTCAACTAAAAGTACGACATAAAATATTGCATATTATGTCTATGGTTGCCGTAAATCAATTAAACCAGGCTAATTTTTCTATGCACACCAGATAAAATATCACTGAACAGCACTGGTTCCGTTTAAAACATGGCTGATTCCGTCTCCGCGAACGAGATGCGCGTACTTATCTTGACAAGCAGAGTGAGCATTCTGATTGTTATTTATTCTGTGATACAATATTTATTCAACTCAATAAAAAATTTTCAAATTAATTTCTCAAACCTAGTACTCTATCGTAGAAGCGCTAAAAGAAAATTAAAGGACACGTTTATTGTTACCTTGTAAGCTATATCAACTTAAGTATACTCAGAAATTTCGATAGGTCAATTGTAAATTAAAGCATCCAAAAACATCGGATGTTGAAAACGGAGGCCTTTTACATAAAACCCATTCTAACTAATGGATCGTATAAAGCGAGGAAGAGGGAATATATAATAACCCTCTGGGTAGTCCAACTTTTGATTGGGACCTTTCACCCTTCGAGTTTTTACCCGAAACTTAAAGCCCTATGACAGCTGGCAAAAGCTTTGAAATACACTGCTTTCTGTTGAGTATTTTAAAACCTTTAAAAATTTAAAATAGTTGTTTGGGGGTGCTCCTATTTATTATACAAAAAAAGTAATAAAGAACTAATAAGTCTGAGGGTATAAAATATTAATTATATATATATATATATATATATATATATATATATATATATATATATAAACAAACAACACAGTTTATTAGGGCTGCAGTCAGTAGCCGGCAATAACATCCCGGCCAAACCTACTGACTGCAGCCCTAATAAACTGTGTTGTTTGTTTATATCGACAGTCAACAATATCTAGTATTTCTTATATATATATATATATATATATATATATATATATATATATATATATATATATATATAAATATATATATATATATATATATAAATATATATATATATATATATATATATATATATATATATATATATATATATATATATATATATATAATATGTATATGTATATTTTTTTTTGTATGTAGAGTTTGTTATTTCCTGATCGTGAATATCTAAATAGAAACTTTTTTATTTGCTGGGCAAATATAAGCTCTTTATTTTATTTTATAAACATTACATTTAACAATTAAATTTTATGTTTACACTTTTTAAAAATTTAACATTTTTACAAAATTAACATTTAATAAATTGGTATTTGACATTCACAGATGACATCTGGCAGGTATATCTGCCAGATGTCATCCAGATATGGCAGATTAATATCTAATTACTATTTAAATGGGAATAAGCCACAATTAAAGGTTAAAGTACGTTTATTGACGTTTCATTTTCCACTTCGGAAATCGTTCTCAAAATACAAACATTGGTTTGTATTTTGAGAACGATTTCCAAAGTGGAAATTGAAACGTCAATAAACGTACTTTAACCTTTAATTGTGGCTTATTCCCATTTAAATATTAATTACTTTAAAATGCCACAAGAAAAAAGCTTCAGAACAAGATAAATATCTGCCATAGTGCATTTAAAAACAACTCTCTTCTTCTTCTTGTGCCACTCCTATCGGAGATTGGAAATTATCAAGGCTATCCTGACCTTGTTTACAGCTGAGCTAAAGAGTTCAATAGTGGTACAGCCAAACCACTCACTCAAATTAGGCAACCATGGCATTCTTCTACGGCCTGGATTCCGTTTTCCTTCTATTTTTTCTTGCATTATATTTTGAAGTAATGCGTATTTATGTCCTCTCATCAGGTGACCCAAATATTCGAGTTTTCTTCGTTTGATTGTTGACAAAATTTCTGGGTCTTTTCCTATCCTTCGCATTACTTTTTTGTAACTCTTTCAACCCAACTTATCTTCAGCATTCGACGGTAACACCACATCTCGAAACTTTCAATACTTTTTATATTGTTCTGCTTGAGAGTCCAGGTCTCTACACCATATAATAGCGTGTTAAATACGTAGCCTCTTAGCATTCTTAATCGGAGAGGGATACTTATATCTCTGTTGCAGAAGAATTTCCTCATCTTTATGAAAGTGGCCCTGGTAATTTCGATACGTCTTTTTGTTTTGGTCTCCAGTTTCGTTTATTGAAGTACCCAAGTATTTGTAACTAGATACTTTTTCAATTTGTATGCCATTTATACTAATATGTGCTGGTTGTGTTATGTTTTTACTAAAGACCATATACTTTTTTTTTTGATATTGATACTTATGCCATAATTGTTGCAGGCAATATTTATATCTGTAAGTAATCGTTGTAATTCTTCTACTGTTCTTGCGACTAGTACAGTGTCGTCTACGTATCGAATATTATTTACAACCTCTCCATTGATTACGATTCCTTCGTTTGCTTGCAAAAGGGTTTCCTGGCATATGCTTTCACTATAAACATTAAATAGCAGCGGTGACAAAATGCATCCCTGTCGTACTCCTTTACCTATTTCTATTGCTTGTGATATCTCATTTTCTATTTTGATGTTAGCTTTCTGATTCCAATATAGATTGAGAATTATTCGCAGATCTTTATTATCTATGCCCTTTCTTTCAAAAACGTCTCTTAGCTTATCATGGTGTACTCTGCCAAACGCTTTTTCAAAATCGGTAAAACATGCATGTACTTCCTGATTAACGTCTAGGCATCTTTGTGTAAGAATATTCAAACCGAAGAGAGCTTTTCGAGAACCTAATCCCTTTCTGAACCCCATCTGTGTATCACTAATATCTGATTCCAACTTTTGATAAACTCGGATGTGGATGACTTTTAGAAATATCTTGCCTTTCCAGTTTTGGAATTTCTAAGTGCCGCTTCTACTTTACATTTTAGGATTTCAGGTCCCGTTTCACCATTTACCTGAACAATGTTATTTCTGTTGTCCTCAAACAATTCTCTTATGTATTCACTCCATCTATTAATTTTTTTTGTTAAATCTATAATAATCTTTCCGTCTTTGTTCTTAAGCAAACTTATTTGATGTCTTCTTTGAGTTTCTGTAATTTCTTTTACTTTTTTATGTACATTTTTCATTTCTACACATTGTTTTTCAATACATAATTCTTTGGCCTTCTTTATTCTTTGCTTTATGTTCTTATCAACCTCTCTGTATTTTTGTGCATTATTCTTTATTTTACGCATTTCATCCATTAGTTCTAGTATGTCTGGTGTCATCCATACCTTGTGTTTCTTTGCAGATCTGTTAGTTAGTTGTTTCTTTCCCGTAGTTCTTATTGTAGTGTTTATATAGTTTTTCATCTATGTTGTCTGTTCTGCGGATTTGACTTTCTGCTATTCTGAGGCCGGTGTTTATTTCTTCTTGCACTGTTTGTCGGAGGTGTTCACTTTCTAGTTGGCTTAAGTCTAACACCCGGATGATGTATTTTCTTTGGTCTAGCTTCTATCACAGATACTACTGGATTATGATCCGAACCGATATCAGCTCCAGGATAAGTTTTAGTAGATTTCACGGCATTACGGTATCTTTTTGTCACCATTATGTAATCTATTTGTTTTCTGATTACTTTTTCTTGAGTGTGTTGAGGTGACGTCCAAGTATACAGTCGTCTTGGGGGTAATTTAAAGAATGTATTAGTTATTATTAAATCTTCACTTTGACAAAACTGAACTAAACCTGCTTTTGTGCCAGGAGGGTATAGATAATGTGCTACTAGCAACAAGAAATTATTACCACAAATTCTCAGGTAGACGACAAACAAGAAGGGAAGCTTTTCAAAGACAGCACCCTAATACGGAAAAAAGAAATAAGAAATATTTATTTAATTTAAATTTTCATTAAATCATTTTTTACTTAATTAGTTTAAATTCATATTTAATAAATCACACACATATAATATTAGCATAATTGCTATATATTTTTTGTACCAGAGAGCATCCTAATACGGATTTTCAGTATTTAGTTTACCATGTACTGTTGACCTGAAGATACATAGAATTAGGATAAAAAATTGATTGTGAGTAAGTCTCATTCTTATTTCTTTTTATCTACTAGAGTTTTAGTTTTGAAAACATTTAGAAGTAAACCGAAAATTTTGCTATTACAAAATATTGTATATATCATATTTTGTAGTTCGTTAGTCCAGTCGTCAGAAAGTTGACCCCTAAAAATCATACGACCAAGCTGAATTTTGCAGAAAATAATAATTTTGGGACCCCAAAAAAGATGCAAAAAAGTTTACCACTTTTACCCCGGGCTGCCCCCTAAAACGTGTTCCGCAGGGGGGTAAAAATGCAGAAAAATCGATTTATTAAGAATCTGTACACCGTAGAAAAAAATGTTTCAAATAGAAAATGTAGCTGAGATAATTTCAAAACAAAAACATTAATAATCATTTTTTATGTAGAATAAACCGTTCTCTTAGAAACAACACTTGAAGCGAACGTCGATTTTGCATGTCAGTTACGCGCGCGGAATCAAGGTTCAATAAAATGTGTATCAGCTCGACGCGACGGTAAAAATTCGATAACTTTTGCTTCAAGTAACCCATCGACAAAAAACCAGATGTGTTTTAAAGGTAAATAGTTCAGCTTTGTTATACAGTTTTTGGATTTTGCCGTAAATAAACTCATACATTAAATTATATGCAGGTCTCTAAATAAATAAACGTGGCGATTTTTGCCATTTTTTAATATTCCTGTGAAATCAATAAAATTGATCACTTTTATTGACCAGTTGTAGTACAATTATCCACATTTAGAGATCAATCTTTAAAACCTATGCAATGAAATTTTAATTTTGAGTTGTGGTAACAAATATGATGCATTTGAAATATGAATTAAAAACGCAGAATTTAATATTTCATTTCAAACGATCACATGTCACGGGAAATGCATTTAAAAAGACGGTTTTGGGTGTAGTTTATTGCAAAAGTTTTGTTCTTTTAAAAAATTAAATGTTTTAGATTGTTTGTTGTATGCAAGTTTAATTCCAGCGTTTTTAAGCATATTTCAAATGCCTCACATTTGTTTCCAAAAGTTAGAACTAAAATTTCATGCTATAGGTTTTTCAAGGTTAGCCTCCAGTAATAGAAACTTTATAGTGACTAGTCAATAAAAGGGATATATTGTATTGAGTTCGTGAGAATCATAAAAAAATTGCAAAAATCGCGTCTCGTTTTTTATTTAACACCTGTATAAAATCTGAGTTTATTTAGGGTAAAACACAAAACTGCATACGAAAGCTGTACTCTTTATATTTGAAATACATTTTGATTCTTGTCGATAGGTCAATTGATTCAAAAGATATCGAATTTTTACCGTCGAGCTCATACAAATTTTATTAAATATTGATTTCGCGCGTGCAACCGACACGAAAATTCGACGATCGCTTCAAGTGTTGTTTCTAAGAGAACGGTTCATTCTACACAAAAAATATTAATAAACATTTTTGGTTAGAATTATCTCAGCTACATTTTTTATTTAAAATATTTTTTTTTACGATGTAGAGATTTTTGGTAAATCGATTTTTTTTGTACAATAATTTTATACATTAATTTTTATGTAACAAGGAAAAAAAGAGGAAAAGACAGTTAAGATTCGATTTAACGTACAGTGCGTATGTGTATCCGCTTATACGTATTTCGCCCTAATAGAGCTCTTCAAAGACGGCTATTCGCAGTCGCTCTGAAAAAATAAATCTTTCCTGTCTTAGAAAGCAACTCTAACATGGCTTCGTATAGACGCAAATAGCGACATCTGATATTAAAATCCGTAAACTAATTTTCAAAACCAAATTCAGATTTTTGCTTTAATCTGTGCCTTCTAAGAATTGCAAGGCAAAACAGACGTTGATAAAGATGTTATTAGAGACATCTTCTTCTTCTCATTGCGCCGTCTCCTTTCGAAGGTAGTTTTGGAAACTGCTGCGTGAAAGATATCTGCGGATGAGCGGTCGAACCATCTCCTCAGGTCTTTCAGCCACGAGTTCTGGCGTCTTCCTACTGATCTTTTACCCTGTACTTTTCCTTCCAGTATCACTTGAAGTAATTCATATCTTTCGCATCTCAGCACATGACCCAAGTATTGCATTTTCCTCTCTTTGATTATTCTTAGTAATTCTTTTTGTTTACACATGCGACGAAGTACCTCAACATTAGTAACTCTAATACATCTCAAAGGCATCTATTCTTTTTTCTATTTCGGAGTCCATTGTCCAACTTTCACAGCCATACAGTAAGACAGAAAAAACGTAACATCTGATCATTCGGATTCTAAGCTGTAGACTAAGGTCTGATCTTGTAAAAAATGTTTTAATGCTCATGAATGTTTTCCTTGCTTGTTCGATTCTTGATAGGATTTCTTTTTTTGGATTACACTGACTATTGATATTTGTTCATAAATATTTTATGGAATTTACCTGTTCTATTATTTGACCCTTGGCATACACCTGTACGTTTATTGGTGTCTTTGAAAATACTAAAGTTTTAGTTTTGGAAACGTTTAGATGTAAACCGAACATTTCGCTGTGGTGAACTACCGCATTTATTATATTTTGTAGTTCTTGTGCGTTGCTTGCTATTAAGACGGTATCATCAGCATATCTGATGTTGCCTATGCTGATTCCGTTAATCTTTATTCCGCCTTGGACCTCGTCTAATGCTTCTCTGAATATAGACTCCGAATACAAATTAAAGAGTAGCGGTGATAAGACGCAACCCTGTCTCACTCCTCGTCGGATTTGTATGTCTCTATTTCAATTGTTGCCGTTTGGTGCCTGAGAAATATAGTTCTGAGATAATTCGCAAGTCTTGTTCGTCAACTCCAGTTGTGCTCAGAATTTCGATCATCTTTTGATGGTTAACGCAGTTAAATGCTTTTCGAAAGTCAATAAAACATGCATATACATCTACATTCATGTCTCTGCATCGTTGCGTTAACACATTTAAAGCAAAAAGAGCCTCTCGTGTTCCCAATCCGTTTCGAAATCCGAACTGAGTGTCGCTCATCTGGAACTCGCACTTCTTGTAAATTCGTGTATGGATAATTCTGAGAAAAGTTTTAAGGACATGAGACATCAAGCTTAATATTCGATAATCATCGCACTGTGAGGAATTCGATTTTTTTGGTAATGCTACGAATGTTGATTTTAGCCAGTCTGTTGGTATTTTACCTGTGTCATATATCTTATTAAATAGTGCTGTTATTAAATCTAGGCTTTTACTTTCATTATCTGCAATTAGTTTAAGTATTTCGACATTGATATTGTCTGGACCGGTGGCTTTTCCATCTTTCTGAGATTTTACTGCATGAATCACTCCTTCTTTGGTTATTTCTGGGCCTTTTTCATTTATTCGATTATCTGTGGATGGTGGAGAACAAGGTCTATCGTCGTCAAAAAGAGTTTGTATGTATTCTTTCCATCTCTCTAGTTTGTCTTCTGTACCCATAATTATTTCGTTATTATCATTTTTTAATATTGTTGCTTGTCTCTTTTTGTGTCTACCTGTCATTTCTGTTACTTTTTTATGAATATTAAAGGTGTCGTATTTTTCCTGAAGTTGTTCGATTTCTAGGCATTTTGTTGACATCCAGTTTTCTTTCGCCTCCCTGCACTTTTTTCTAATGATTTTGTTGATTCGCTTGTATTCTATTGGGCTTGTTTTATGTTTTCGTCTTACGTCCATGAGGTCCATGATCTCTTGCGTTATCCATTCTTGTTTTTTGTTGTGTTTTATGAACCCGATGTCTTCTTCTTGTATCTTTGTTATTTTTGTTTTTAGAGCAGTCTATGTTACTACAATCTCTGTCTGTACCAAGTTTTTGATCGTTTTTATTTCTTCCTCAAGCTTGATACTTATTTCTTTTTTCCGTTCAGGGTTCTTCAGTTGTGAGATGTCTATTTTTCTTGTCACTGTTTTCTTTTTGACTTTGAGAAATCTTTTTAATCTAAAATCCATTATAACTGGATTGTGATCGCTATGTATATCAGCTCCAGGGTATGTTTTCGTAGATTGTATGTACTTCTTAAAGGTGTTATTGAGCAAAATGAAGTCAATTTGATTTATAACAATTTTGTCTTTTCTGTCTGCAGGTGATTTCCATGTGTATAGCCTTATAGGATGTTGTTTGAAGAAGGTATTGGCAATTAACAGATTGTTTTCTACGCAGAATTGTACAAGTCTATCTCCTCTCTTATTTCTGGTCCCTAGACCGTATGCTCCTATGTGGTCTCCTTTAGCACCACGACCAATTTTAGCCTTAAAGTCACCCATGATCATCGTTATCTCACCTCTTTTTGTCAGTCTCATTATTTCATCTATGTTGTTATAAAATTTTTCAATTTCTTCGTCTGACTTGTCACTTGTTGGAGCATAGACCTGAATAATATTTAGTTTTCTGTGAGTTGTTTGTAATTTCAACATTGCTACTCTATCATTTAAAAGGATGAAGTCTATGACTGATTGAGCAATTTTGTTCGACACTAATATAGCAGTTCCATATTGATGTTCTGGGTCGGTTCCACCTGAATAGTATATGTATCCATGTTTTGTTTTTTGTATTCCTGATCCAGGCCATCTTACTTCACTCATCCCCAAGATGTCTATTTTCAGTCTTACCATCTCGGCTTCAGTGTTTGCCAGTTTCCCGGACATAAATAAGCTGCGTACGTTCCAGGTGGCAATGCGTACTATTCGGTCGTATATTTGTATTCTCTGTGCACTTTCTTGGGTAGTTGACGGGGGGATTCTTCTCACCCTCTCCCCATTTAAGGGGTGCCCAGGACTGAGGGCCATTTTCTCTTTCTCGTCTGCCATTTAGATTTGTGGAAAATATAATATAATATACATTAGAGACATAGGGAATCTAAAATTGCATTCCACAACATATCTCCTCAACTAAGCAAAAATTCTTAGCGAATTGGTTTCTAGTACTCGTACAGAGTATATCGGAATAAAAAGGAAAAGACAGTTAAGATATCTTTATGTAACAATTTAGTGAGAAAAAATCACATAAATACTTTTTTGACTGCGAAATGAACACTCACACTAGTGAAACCATGGACGTATAAATAAAGATGGACTGGTCATGCCCTGCATTCTGTTCACCTAAATTTGAAGTCAAAAAGTTTATAGGCGCGGGGAAAGAGACGAGGTGATAGACTGTAACATTTACCGTTCAGTCAGCGGCGTACCTTCCAATAATTGAAAGATATTTAAAACACTTTTTTCATTTGAATAAATAATGACTATTGGTTTGATTGCTTTTATTTTTAGTATCGTAAACATATAAAATATTTCGAATGAGTATGAAACAACGAACGATGAATAAATTTAATTTTCAGTGTATAGAAATATATTTATAAAAATTGATTTACACAAGAGAATAAAGATGGAGTAAATAAAATCGCGAAGTACTTTATATAATATTTTATTTAGACTAAAATAATACACAAGCAATAAAAAGTTTAAAAAATTCTTCCCCAAACATTAACCTGTTCAGGGTATTGAGTATGTTCTTCTCTTATTCAGTGAGTGATACGTTAAAAAAATATAGTGAATTATGGTGTATAACTCCAGCTTAATTGTTAGTTGGCAACATTAGTATGTCACGTTAGACATAGCAGTAGACAGAAATAAGATAAAAGTTCAAGAATATGTATTTAAGAAAATATTAATAAACGTAAGTAAACATCCTACCCTAACCCCCACCTAGGCCACGTCACCATCGACAGTATAAATGAACCGTCCCCTGGCCCCAGTCGTAGTAGTGAACTAGTGAGTGAACTAGAAGTGACTAGTGAGTGTAGTAGTGTCTGGGGTCTCGGGAGACTGAGACCTCGGAAGCCCTGAAGAAGACATCAGAGAGGATGTCGAAAGCTCGGCAAAATGGATATCGACGCAGTTCAACCCGGAAGACTGGTGAGTTTAATATTAATTTTGATAATAATATTAATCTTAGCTCTAAGTTTAATATATATGTATATGTATATATATATATATATATGTAATATATATATATATATATATATATATATATATATATATATATATATATATATATATATATATATTGTTGTGATTTGCTTATAATGGTAAATCTACTTATATAGTCTGAAATGTAATAAATTTATCTTTATCAAACAAATCAAAAGCAAAAAATATCTCAGGGCTGAAAATAATTTTTATATATATTTTTTTTTTAATTAAAACGTGGCTTCAAAGTATCTTCTGCTAGTTCCATTTAAGAAAGATCAACAAAAAGAAAAAAAAGAAATACTAGAAAATCAATTCTGATATTATAACAATTGTCCTTTATTTTAAAATATATCAAATTAATTGAAAATTCCGTTGAGGATAAATCTTACACCATACACTATAAATAGAATTAAAAAATATAATCATCAATCATCCATCAAATCACACATCCCTTAATAATCAATAAAATTTAACTACACATATTTCTAAATCAAATATCTCTTAATATAAAAATTTTAGAAAGAATTATTGGTTCCTTTGCTTGGATTGTGCCCTGACCAGATCGCAATTTACTTCCCGGATCCTATTAATTTCCCTGCTCACTATTCCGCCTACTGTTTCTTTTGATAATAAAAGAAAAAGACAAACAGTATGTGAAAATGTCGTGATGTCTTTACCACAATCTCCAAACTCCAAGATAAACAAACTGCTTCCTCTCAGACACAACGAAAATATATCTGTGTGTACTTACAGTAATGCCTCTATTTCTACTGGCATTCGTCTCTGCTTACCACAATGGCTGCTTAATTTTCCACACAAAACACTAAACACTACTTCTTATAAATTCTAAATTAGAATATCTTTTCTATAATATCAGAAAACCACCAAAAATTAATAATTTTTTTAGGAGCATCTCTCAATTCGCATTCTAGTTTGACAGTTATTTTGACAGTTCTCTTGACAGTCCTCCTGTCATCCAACGCATCATCAAATTCTTAGTCCATGAAAATTTTTTTGTTTTTCCAAAAATTACCTGACGTTAAATTACTTTCCTTCAAACGAACTTGAATTCTTTTTTTAACTTTTATAAAGGAGAAAACTCAATAACCAATAATCCTTACTTATTACTTTCTAATCTATTATAACCGCAAATTTCAAATAGTTGTGTACTAAATCTAACTGCTCATGTCCAAACCGTATTGTCTTTTTTTTATCGGAGAAAACTGTCCAAATCACTTATTCACTTATTCGGAAACCACTCACGTACAACTAAACTATTTCTATATACAGGGTATTCTCGATTTTTTTAATGGTCTTTCTAATTTTAATTCTATCTAAAATTTGGGGATCTTATTAACTCCCCGCCTGGTGAAAAGATGAAAATTTTCCGCATATGCAACAAATTTTCTCGCGTCAACACTTAATTTTAAACTAATGAGATTAACAAAATTTCTTAAATCAAAAATTTTATTTCTACTTAAAAAAAAAAACCTTTTCGTTTTCTATTCATGATATTTGTATACATCGTGAATATTGAAAATTCCTCTGATTCTTTCAGAATCCATATGTCTCAGGACATAACTATTTACACCGTTTTCATTATTTACGATATATGGACCCTCAAACACCGGCATTAGCTTAGCACAAACATTGTTGGTGATGTTGGATACTCTCAGAGCTCTCACCAGCAACCTTTTCGCCAACCTGAAAAGTGACAGGCCTTCTTTTCCTGTTACGGTCCTGTCTTTGGACGTATTTCTCATTACTTCTTTGCAGTCTTCTCCGCACCAATTCCAAAACTTGTTGATATTCTCGGATGTTTGTATCTTCCCACGGCCTCTCTGGCATTATTCCTTTCATAACATATTCCGGGGTTTCTTTTGTCACCGTGCTCGGGATCGTATTTAAATATTTTTCTATTTCTGTTATTTTTCTGTCCCATCGATTATGTTGTCCATCTGTAGCAGTACGAAGAAATTTTGTTACCTCTTGGATAAATCTTTCCGACGGATTGCTCTGAGGGTGACGAATGCTGACAAAATTTGTCTCTATTCCTCTTTCCCTCAGCTGTCCTTTTAAACGATCGTTTCCAAAATACGTCGCGTTGTCCAATACAATCCTCCTTGGCGTTCCTACGGAATCTATGAAATCGTCAATTTTTCTCAATATTTCGACTCCTTTTGTCGTGCGACAACTATACAATTTTACATATTTTGAAAATACATCTACCATTACCAGGATGTGTTTATTTCGTTGATTTGTTATGATTAAATCACTCAACATATCGATTGCTACGATGTACAATTTGTTTCAGGATACGATGTTTTTGGCAACATTTTCATTTTTGTAATTCTTACTTTTATATCTTTGACATTTACTGCACTTTTGGGTCATCTTCTTAGCTATACAATAATCTTGTCGACAAATATAATTTTCACGGAAAACTAACCATACTTTCCGGGCTCCAATATGTCCGTTATTTACATGTAGGTTTTCCATCAGTTTCTCGGCCAGTGTTGGTGTCACCAAATATAATTCTTTTCCTTCAATTATTTTAAAGAAAATATCGTCTTCTCTTTCTGCTCTTCTTTTATCCTTTTCCTCCAAGCCTTTTTGATTCCTTTTTATTTCATTAAGCGAGAAAATACCGTCTTCTTGTGCCAATCGGTTTAAACCTACATGCAATTCAATCGTATCCTTTTTTCCTGTTTCTTCATCCCGGGTTAAAGCATCGGCTATGATATTGTCCTTTCCTCTGATGTACTTGAATTCAAAATCGTACTCTTGTAGTAACAAAATTCCTCGATGTATTCTGTTATTTACTAATCGATTCTTCATGATGTGGACTAAAGCGGCATGATCCGTCTCGATTGTAAATTTCGCTCCTAATAGGTAGAATCGTAGCTTCTCAACACAAAATAAAACACTCGCGAATTCGAGTTCAGTAATGCTATATTTTCTTTCATGCGTTTTCGTTACTCGAGAAATAAAACATATCGGAACTTCCTGTTTATTCTGTATTTGTGATAAAACCCCAGCAAATTTTTGACATGCAATTCAATCGTATCCTTTTTTCCTGTTTCTTCATCCCGGGTTAAAGCATCGGCTATGATATTGTCCTTTCCTCTGATGTACTTGAATTCAAAATCGTACTCTTGTAGTAACAAAATTCCTCGATGTATTCTGTTATTTACTAATCGATTCTTCATGATGTGGACTAAAGCGGCATGATCCGTCTCGATTGTAAATTTCGCTCCTAATAGGTAGAATCGTAGCTTCTCAACACAAAATAAAACACTCGCGAATTCGAGTTCAGTAATGCTATATTTTCTTTCATGCGTTTTCGTTACTCGAGAAATAAAACATATCGGAACTTCCTGTTTATTCTGTATTTGTGATAAAACCCCAGCAAATTTTTGAATTGAAGCATCGGTTCTCAGAATAAATGGTTGGTGGTAAATAGGATGATACACCTTGATTTCTTTGGAGAACTCTTCTTTTAATCTTAAGAAAGCTTTTTCTTGTTCTTCCTTCCAATTCCATCTAACTCCTTTCTTTAGTAATTTAATTAGCGGTATTTGTTTCTCGCTTATATCTGGGATTAGTTTTTTAAAGTAATTCACCATTCCGAGAAAACCTCTCAAAGTTTTCAAATTTTTCGGTCTCGGATAATCATTTATTAAATTTACTCGGTCTTCCGCTAAAGTAATTCCGCTCGTGTCCAGTTTAAACCCCAAATACACTACTTCCTTTTGAAAAAATTGGCATTTTTCTATGTTTAGTTTCAAACCAGCCTGATCCAATTCTTCCAGCACCAATTTAATGTGTTTCAAATGACTTTGCGTCTCCGGAGAAAAAATCAATAAATCGTCTATATAGTGGACAATAAAATCTTCATGACGGTTGAGAATGGTGTGCAGAGCTCTCACCAGTGCTGCGCATGCACTTTGCAATCCAAAAGGAACTACCTTGAAACGATATACTGTCCCATCAATTAAAAAAGCTGTATAATTTCGGCATTTTTCTGCTAATGGAATCAACCAAAAACTATGTTTTAAATCAATTTTGGAAAAAATATGTGACCCAGTTATTCTTCCAAAAATAGCCTCAATATTTAATGGTGATTCATATTGGGATACTGTATGCTGGTTAATGTTTCTTGCATCTAAACATAGCCTTAAATCTCCACTGCTTTTCTTCACTATCACTATTGGATTGACATAGGGTGAATCACATCTCTCTATAATCTGATCTTCCAACATTTTCTCGATTTCTCTTTTCACGTCTTGTCGATATTTATACGGGATGGGGTATGTTTTTGAACGAAAACTTCCCAAATTTTTCACCTCAAATGTATGCTCGTAATTTCTGACCACTCTATTCTCTTCGTTTATTAAATTTTCGTAGTTTTTTAACATCAAACGCATCTCCCTTTCTTGTCCTTCCCCGCAAATTAGTTCTCCTTCGTTCTCCTTATCTTGTTTACATATATTTACCGCGTATTCGGTGTCCTCGTTTGCATATACTTTTTCTTCAAATACAGTTGTTTTTAACTTATCATCTCGTTTTTCGTTTATGCTCCCTGGATTCCATACATCCCATGTATGACTGTCTTCTTTTAACTTTCTTTCCTTTTCTTCCTTTCCCTTTTCTTTTTCTTCTTCTAAACTTCTCTCTTTTGAGGAAATCCATTCTTTAATTTCTTCTATCCTTTCCTTTTCTGGGCTCGTCTCATATGAGGAATGCCATTCTTTAAATTCTTCTATCTTTTCCTTTTCTTCTTCTTCTGGACTCGTCTCTTTTGAGGAATGCCAGGCATTAACTTCTTTTATACTTCTCTGCTTGCATCTTCTCAATGTTTCTTTGTCCTTGTTTCGTTGCCAAATTCATTTCTACTATTCTTTTTTCATCCGCTTCATCTATATTCCTTGTTTCATTGTCCTTGTCCTTATCCAATTTTTCTTCCAATTCTATCAGTTCATTCTCGATGTTCATGGTTTTATTATTAAAATCCAACACTATATGCTTTTCCGATAATTCGTCTACTCCTACTATCATATCATGCGACATATTTGGCATTATCACACATTGTAGTGAAAAAAATTTCTTTCCCAATCGTATCCTAATTCGTATCCCTTCATTTATCGTTGCTAACGTTCGTTTATTCGCGCCCACTAAATTTACCCTAGGTATTTTATAAATTAAATTTGTCAAATTAACTTCTTCTATCAACTTTCTATTTACCAGCGAAATTTCAGAACCCGAATCTATCAAAATTTTTATGGGTGTCTCATTTATAAACCCGTTTATATATTTTAAATTTGATCCATTTTCTTTGTCCTTATGTCCTGCGAGTTTTATAAATTCCTTTGGGTGACAAAAAATTCCGGTGTTTTTCTTTGTTTTTAGTGAGCGCCTTCGCGAAAATCCTCCTGTTGTCTTTCTGTACTTCTTCTATTTGTGTGTTATTTACCTCTCTTCTCACTCCTCCTGGCCTTTCGGATTCGTCTCTGTTGCCCCTATATCCTTGTTCATTTGTCCTCCTGTAATTGTTATTTTCTTTATAGTCTGTGTATGTATTTCTATTGTGGTTTTCTCTGTATCTGTCTCGGTTTCCTTGCTGGTTCCTGGATTCGTATCTCTCTCTCCTGTTTTCTCTATTTTCGTATTCTCTTCTCGAAATAAATTCTCTTTTAGGTCGGTCTTGACGATAATTTTGTCTCCTATCTCTGTTTTCCTGCATTTCTTGTGGTCTTCTAGTTTTTCTGTCTCGTAAATGTGATTCTCTTATTTGTAAAAATTGACAGAGACTATCAATGTCTTTGTAATTTTGCAAAGTAATGTGGTCTTCTAATGTTTCCTCAAACTGTCTGGCAATCAATTCCACCAATTGTTCCGATGAATAATTGTACTCTAAATGTTTGGCGTTGTTGTAGATCTGTAAAGCATAGACTTTTTCTGATACTCCCAACTTTTCATTATATTTTCCGTTCTGCAGTTCTTTGTTGATCTCCAATTGCTGTATTTTACCCCAGAAATAGTTCAAAAATCTTTTCTCAAAGTTTTCCCAATTGGTAAATTCCTCTTCTTTACTGTCAAACCATAAACTCGCCTCATCTTTAAGATGGTTCCTTATCGTTTCTTTGGCTGTTTCGAAGTTACCGATGTACCGCACTTTCTTCTTTAAATTATTTATGAAAATTACTGGGTGTAATTTTTTTACGTCCCCGTCAAACCTTATTTTCACATCATCTGTACTATGGATAAGCATTTCCCTTCTTTCTCCAAAATTTTGTTGCGTCTTGATTTCCGCAATTTGTCTTTCGTTCTGCTTAACTTTTTTTTTTATTTCTCGCTTGTCTTCTTGTAACGCATTTTTAAATTTGATTTCCAATTTCTCTAGCTCCTTTTTATGATCGTTCTTTATCTCCTTCATTGTATTTTGAATTTTTGTTTCTTGTTCTTTCATTTGATCTTTAATTCTTATTTCTTGCTGTCCCATCTCGTTCTTCATCATTGTCAAACATCCTTTTATTTCCTTTTCATATTTTTCTATGCGTTCCTCCATTTTTTTGTTGTTCTCCTCTATGGCTTGTTTTGTTTTCTGTTGATTTTTATTTATTGTTTGTTTTGTTTCTTCCATTGTTTGTTTTATTTGTTGTTGTGATTCCTCTTTTTTCATTGAGGTTTCTTGTTGCTTTCTATCCATTTTTTGTGATTGTATTTGCATCAGTTGTAATATTTTCTCTAATCCTAATAATTCCTGACTCTCTCTCTCTCTCCATAATTATTGTTTCGAAAATGTCTTCTTGTTCTAAATGTTCTTCTTGTTTTTTGTTTTCTTTACTTTTGCTTCTCGTTGCAGCCATTTGTTTATCTCTTGAAATATTATCCCCGCCAAATGCCAACTTTAAATTTCCTCAATTTGTTGCAAATACGGCAAATCCTCCGTTCACCCAAATATAAATATTTGTCAAAAATTTTCAAATGTTATCAAACGTCAATCAAAAAAAAAAATTAAATAAATTGTTAGAAAATGTAAATTTAGATAAAAATTTTAAATGTCATAAAAAATGTACCAAATTATTATTCACTTGACCAAAAAAAAACTATAACTGCCTGTTGTTTTTATTTTTCAAATTGTATCTCTTTCCAAATGTAACTAGTAATACTTTTTTATCAGCCCTCATGTTCTGGGCGCCAATTGTTGTGATTTGCTTATAATGGTAAATCTACTTATATAGTCTGAAATGTAATAAATTTATCTTTATCAAACAAATCAAAAGCAAAAAATATCTCAGGGCTGAAAATAATTTTTATATATATATATTTTTTTTTTAATTAAAACGTGGCTTCAAAGTATCTTCTGCTAGTCCCATTTAAGAAAGATGAACAAAAAAAAAAAAAGAAATACTAGAAAATCAAATCTGATATTATAACAATTGTCCTTTATTTTAAAATATATCAAATTAATTGAAAATTCCGTTGAGGATAAATCTTACACCATACACTATAAATAGAATAAAAAAATATAATCATCAATCATCCATCAAATCACACATCCCTTAATAATCAATAAAATTTAACTACACATATTTCTAAATCAAATATCTCTTAATATAAAAATTTTAGAAAGAATTATTGGTTCCTTTGCTTGGATTGTGCCCTGACCAGATCGCAATTTACTTCCCGGATCCTATCAATTTCCCTGCTCACTATTCCGCCTACTGTTTCTTTTGATAATTAGAGAAAAAGACAAACAGTATGTGAAAATGTCGTGATGTCTTTACCACAATCTCCAAACTCCAAGATAAACAAACTGCTTCCTCTCAGACACAACGAAAATATATCTGTGTATACTTACAGTAATGCCTCTATTTCTACTGGCATTCGTCTCTGCTTACCACAATGGCTGCTTAATTTTCCACACAAAACACTAAACACTACTTCTTATAAATTCTAAATTAGAATATCTTTTCTATAATATCAGAAAACCACCAAAAATTAATAATTTTTTTAGGAGCATCTCTCAATTCGCATTCTAGTTTGACAGTTCTCTTGACAGTCCTCCCGTCATCCAACGCATCATCGGATTCTTAGTCCATGAAAATTTTTTTGTTTTTCCAAAAATTACCTGACGTTAAATTACTTTCCTTCAAACGAACTTGAATTCTTTTTTTTAACTTTTATAAAGGAGAAAACTCAATAACCAATAATCCTTACTTATTACTTTCTAATCTATTATAACCGCAAATTTCAAATAGTTGTGTACTAAATCTAACTGCTCATGTCCAAACCGTATTGTCTTTTTTTTATCGGAGAAAACTGTCCGAATCACTTATTCACTTATTCGGAAACCACTCACGTACAACTAAACTATTTTTATATACAGGGTATTCTCGATTTTTTTAATGGTCTTTCTAATTTTAATTTTATCTAAAATTTGGGGATCTTATTAATATATATATATATATATATATATATATATATATATATATATATATATATATATATATATATATATATAAATACTTTAGTTGCTTGTACCTAAACATACTGAAATTTCTTAGTTTCTCGTTAAGAAACTCTTTCACTGAATAATATGGTCTTTCAGATAGATAGGCAGATTTAAGTTACAAAGGGAGATAATTGTATGTATAATTTTTTTGCCGAATATAATATAGATTTCTTTACTGGCTCAGTGGACGGGATCGATAAATACACATCAAAGGTTGAATTTCTGGTGGAGTAGTCATGATTGGGTCTTGCTGGAAAAACATATAGGGTTTACCAATTAAAAAAACAATTTCTAGAATATACAAAGAGGGAAGGGTTAAAATCCCGTAATTTTTGCAGTAGCTTCTACAATGTGTTATTCTTCTTCTTTTTTGTAATTTAAAAACATTAGATTGGGCAGCTGTACTAGAACCGCAAAAAGGAAGGTCATATCGAAGATGACACTCGAACAAAGAAAAATATGTTATTTTGGAAAATGCTAAATTGATTTCCTTCGAAACAGATCTTATTGCATAGAAGACTGAGACTAGTTTCTTACGTAACAAATCGATATAAAGGAACCATTTAGGGTTGCTGTCTGTAAAAATATTTGAAATTTTACAGAATCAACGATACTGATCTGGCTGTTATTGAGAAGCAAGGGTTGAAGAGCTCCTTTATAGGATAATGCTACTGTCTTATTTACGTTAAAAGAGAGTAAATTAGAGTCGGACCAGGTTTTTATTTTAAGTTAATCAGAAGTTAATTGCATGAAGAGTTACAATATTAGAGCTGCTCCAGGTAATACTGGTATCATCAACAAAAAGAAAAAAAATTTCCATCGATTTTTAAGTTAGTGATGTCATTTATAAAGATAAGGAAAAGCAGAGAACCCAGTACTCCACATACAATGCTTTTGTGACTAGAGTCAGCATCATTTGCTCTAACTATTTTTTTCCTATTTCTCAAGCAAGATTTGAACCAATTCAAAGAAATACCTCGAATTTAAATAAGTATTTTTTAACACTCTAAAATGTTTCTTGGCCTTTTCAGGTATTGAAAAATCGCTGCTAGACATGTCTTCAACGGTTTTATTTCTAAAAGATCTAATTAGGTTTTCATAGTTATAATCCTTGTTTTTATAAATGAAACGTAAAACTCATTTTTTATAAATATTACGTGGAACACATGAAAAAGTATTATCACCAAGTAACAACTCTACAGTTTCAGTTTCTGATGCTGTAATGTTGCTCGAAGATGCGTTTTCTATATCTATATTTTCCTTGTTTTCTTCATTGGCATTTAAACATCTAGAATATTTAATTTATGTACATTAAAGAAAAATATTAAAATTGGTTTAAGATTAAAAAAATCTCATACAAAATTAAGCCAAAACTCACCTTCTTTTTAACAGTTTAGGAGAATCAGATTTTACAATAAAGCCCAAGCCAAATTACATTCGTCAGTATCAATGAAACTCCTAAAATGGTGTAATTTTAATATTAAAATGAAATAAGTAATCAAAATACGCATTTAGATTTTATTTGTAAATTTAATAAACAATATCGATACAAACTCACCTTTTTGAAGGTCCATAAAAATCATCCTTATCAATACTACTCAAAGCTGTTTCTTTATTTTCCATATCGTTTGTAGAACTGAAACATTAAATTAATGAAAAAAAGACATGCTATCATAATTATGGAATACTATGAGTATGCATTATATTTATAATACTTTGTATGGTAAATTACATAGAAATTCGTTATACTTACCTTGGTTCTGGTGATTTATGATAAATATTTATTGGAACAGTTCCTTTCCTCAAATTAACCCCTCCACTTGGTTGTATTATTAGATCATGCTTTCTAAAGTGTTCTGAGCAGACCATAGCAGTTTTGGTTATTTGTTCTTTATCTAAGTCGAATATAGACAACCAAATATCCAGCATCTGTTGATTCTTTACTGGGAACCTGCATATGATATTTCATTGAAATTATTATATTTATAGCAATTATAGTGTAGATTAGAAAAAATAAATAAATGTATTTATAATACTACAAAATTTACTTTATTTAACAAAATTAAACTCCAATTCATGTCAAGAATTAAGTAATATCACATCCCTGTACTACGCACATGGACGTAATTCCAATGTTTATAATACTTACGAATGAAATGACAGTTCTGGATGTAAATATGCAGTTTTCCTGCATACAACACAGTTACGCACCATTATTACACTTAACTATTAACTATTCTTCAATTAAAATTTAAAATATATTAACAAATTCACTAAAATGTCACAAATAAGGAAATTATCAACTCAAAGGTAAACAATACAACGCCATGTTTCTTTTCCTCAAATCGCTACGATTGGTTTATATCACCAATGATGCCAAGTTATATAAAAATTTAAGATTATCAGAATATATTTTCTTTTAATAAATTAAAAAGTTAATGTTTTTCTTTTAATTCCTTGGTTGCGAAATGAGAATATCTAAAAATAGTTTATACTAACTAGATAATACATTTTTATTTCGGTAAGATAGTTTCGAAACGAATTTGTTTCTTGTACTCATACAGAGTAGATCTGAATAAAATGAAAAAGACAGCAAAGATTTGATTTCACATACAAAGCGTCCATGTATCTGTTAAAACGTATTTTGACTTAATAAGTCTCATCAGAACAGTTATTCATAGCCGTTCCCAACGTGAAAAATAAATCTTTTCTGTCTTATTAGAAGCAACAATAAAATTGCTTCGTTATGGATGCAATAGACACATCTGATAGAAAAATCGGTAAGATACTTTCAAAACAAATTCAGATTTCTGCTTTAATCTGAACCTTCTAAAATTGCAAGGTATAAC
This sequence comes from Diabrotica undecimpunctata, assembly GCF_040954645.1. NCBI lineage: Eukaryota > Metazoa > Arthropoda > Insecta > Coleoptera > Chrysomelidae > Diabrotica > Diabrotica undecimpunctata. Next base: position 116,301,898 of record NC_092807.1, on the reverse strand, counting down.
AGACGCTGATAAAGATGTTAATAGAGACATGGGGAATCTAAAATTTGCATTCCACGACATGTCTATCAAATAAGCAGAAATCCTTAACGAATTTGTTTCTTGTACTCATACAGAGTAGATCCGAATAAAATGAAAAAGACAGCAAAGATTTGATTTCACGTACAAAGCGTCTATGTATCTGTTGATACGTATTTCGACTTAATAAGTCTCATCAGAACAGTTATTCATAGCCGTTCCCAACGTGAAAAATAAATCTTTTCTGTATTATTAGAAGCAACAATAAAATGGCTTCGTTATGGACGCAATAGCGACATCTGATAGAAAAATCGGTAAGATAGTTTCGAAACAAATTCAGATTTCTGCTTTAATCTGCACCTTCTAAAAATGCAAGGTATAACAGACGCTGATAAAGATGTTAATAGAGACATGGGGAATCTAAAATTTGCATTCCACAACATGTCTATCAACTAAGCAGAAATCCTTAACGAATTTGTTTCTTGTACTCATACAGAGTAGATCCCAATAAAATGAAAAAGACAGCAAAGATTTGATTTCACGTACAAAGCGTCTATGTATCTGTTGATACGTATTTCGACTTAATAAGTCTCATCAGAACAGTTATTCATAGCCGTTCCCAACGTGAAAAATAAATCTTTTCTGTCTTATTAGAAGCAACAATAAAATGGCTTCGTTATGGACGCAATAGCGACATCTGATAAAAAAATCGGTAAGATAGTTTCGAAACAAATTCAGATTTCTGCTTTAATCTGAACCCTCTAAAATTGCAAGGTATAACAGACGCTGATAAAGATGTTAATAGAGACATGGGGAATCTAAAATTTGCATTTCACGACATGTCTATCAACTAAGCAGAAATCCTTAACGAATTTGTTTCTTGTACTCATACAGAGTAGATCCGAATAAAATGAAAAAGACAGCAAAGATTTGATTTCACGTACAAAGCGTCTATGTATCTGTTAATACGTATTTCGACTTAATAAGTCTTATCAGAACAGTTATTCATAGCCGTTCCCAACGTGAAAAATAAATCTTTTCTGTCTTATTAGAAGCAACAATAAAATGGGAACGGCTATGAATAACTGTTCTGATGAGACTTATTAAGTCGAAATACGTATCAACAAATACATAGACGCTTTGTACGTGAAATCAAATCTTTGCTGTCTTTTTCACATTTTTATTTATAAATTAAAAATAAATTATACTTAAAATCGAAAATTATTTCGAAGATTGACTTGGAAAAAAAATAATTTGACAAAATTATTTTGTCAAATTAGGGCTTTGTGCCTATGACTGTGACGATCTCATGACTTCATGTAAAGATGTAAATAGCCCGGTCCTTCTTTATTTATACGTCCATGAGTGAAACATTATTGTCAGGATGACTTAAAAATCAATGCGTGGAGAGTAGAGCAGATTTTAATAAATTGGTTGAAAATAAAAGTACATACTGTAGACTATTATATCAAATGCACTAACATTTTGTTTTGAATTAATTTAAATTCCCGTCATGTCCCATCTTAAAATTTCTCATACAAAACAAACTTAATATAATCTTCTTGATGTGTCTTACTTGAAAGTTAATTAATTATTTGAACTTCAATGTACGGCGCTAAATTGCCTGTAAATAATTCTACTAAGAATTACGACGTCGGATTAACATCACTCTTTACAAGATTTGGGGGAAAATCTTTTGGGGAGGTTTGAATTACGAAGTTTAAATGTGGTCTTTCTCTTCTGTTTCCCATATTTTCAAATATGTACCAATGCATTAAGAAATAATAACTTAAAGTATATTTGTGTTAAATTCAACTCTATCTAAAAAGTATTGTGGTAAGATATACCGGTAAACATTTACAATTGCTCTTAAAATGATGAAAATTAAAGTAAATAGAAGATCGTTATATATCTAAATATATATATACCGAAAGTTTTCCGCGGTTAGTACAATTAAAACTAGAGATAAGATTAATACTATTACAGGAATTAATAATAAAACTAACAGTATTCCGGGTAGAACATTTAATTTAATGTCACATGTTTACCAAATTTATCTAAATCAGTTAGTCACTTTCAACACTTTCTTTAATTTATTTTTTATTATTGAATTTTTTTGTTTCTTACTTTTTTAATTTGTCGATTTTTTATAAATATTTTGTAAATAAAAAATAACCTTATTTTGCAATTAAATATTTACTTAACGTTGAAAAGTAAATAATTTGTGAATGTAACTATAATATTTTGGTCCATCTATACACTAAGTATTGTAACCTCGGAATCCTTTTTTGGATGGTGCTAGAAAGGTCACCAATGGAGACACTGCCGATGGCAGCCAGATGGTTGGCTGAGAGCGAGTCGTAGGTTCAAAACTAATTTTTGGAACCGCAAATGGGTCCATCGGACAAAATAAGTAAAGACAGATCAGGATATTAAGATATATTAGAAGAGATACAGAAATAAACAAAAAGATATATGGGTAAAATTACCAAAGATAAGATAAAATAGAAAAAGGGCGCCACTTAACTTTTTGGGGTTAGAGGGGAAAATTAAGAAACTCTAGAAAAGAAAAGAGATAAGGAAAGATATTTAGGTTATTAGACTAAGTCCAAGGAAAGATATCACCAGTAAATTATTAAATCAATTTGGTGAATACACTACATAAACAAATAATAAATATATTAGGTGGACTCCGTTCACCTACTTACCTACGAAACTTTGATCGT